>NC_091459.1:132925438-133207938 GCF_027789765.1 Dendropsophus ebraccatus | reverse complement strand
TTTTCATTTATCCTGTTAAGGCATAGGGACACCATAAGGGTGGTGCAATAGTCGGGAATCCATAGATGAGTGAGAGAGTCCGATACGGAGCAGCCCTCACTTGGATGGATCCTTCCTCTCCATCTTTTACCTGTTGGCCATCAATTTGGTTGTCTTTCTAGCACAAACTCTTTCCATTTGCTCTTTTAAGGTATATAGACACCATAGGGACTGTGCAATCTTTAGAAAAGTAGCCTGAATCCTGTCGTATGGCAGTGTATCGGTTGTGGATTTTTTGAAAAATATTAGTTGGTAAAGGCTTATTTGCCCGGTATGTGATAAAAGTTACCATTCCTTTTTCTAGACCCTATTAGATATACTGTACTTGTAACGGAAAAAGTGTCCATCAGCTAAGAGAGATAGTCATCCACTCAGCAGCATTATGGCACAGTGGTTAGCAGTGTTGCCCTGTGTTGTTGTGGTCCTGGGTGGAGTTTGGGTCCTCTCCCGGTATTTGTATGGTTGTCCTCCCTTTCTCTAAAAACATTTTGATAGATTAGTTTGGAATTGAGTTTTTTCTTAGTGCCATATAAAGTATATTGGGGAAATTGTACAGCTTTTGTAATGCAAAAAGTTACATTTGCAGAATGCTTTTTAAGGGGGGAGCACACCTTCCTCCTCAGCGTCCCAGGCGATATAAGGGTTAGATTGGCACCTTATATCGTCCGAAACGCTGAGTAGGAAGGTATATCTCTTACCTTACTCCTCGGCACTGGTCCTGCGCTGTTAGTCAGAGTAATCTTCGCTCCAGTACACTTATAGGAGCACTGCCGCATCATCCGACCTTCCCACTCCATTGTTTATCATTAGAAGGAGCGGGCCGATGATGCAACAGTGCTCCTAACTGCACTGGAGCAAAGAATACTCAGACTAACAGAAAGAGACATACCTTTACCCTTGGCGTCCCAGGCACTATAAGGGGCTATCAGCAGGTTAGATTCGTCTAACCTTCTCAAAGTTTCTCTACTGGAGCCTCACCCAACAGCAAAATGATGTCTGGGCCTCACTAGACTAACCAAGAGGATGCCAGGGCCTCTCCATCTGCAGTAGGAAAAAACTCCCAGGATTTCCTTGCTTGAATCACACTTTTTTTCACACAATGCCTAGAAACGCTGTGAACACCTGATTCAGTGAGCCACAACAGTGTGAGCGGCCCGCACACATCAGCGTCCCAAGAGCCAAAGATAATGACAGGTAGCTGCAATACTACAGACCTGTTGTCCGGTACCTAGGGCAGCACCTTGCAAGGGGGCAGCACCAGGGAGCAGTGGGAAGGAAACAACTTTTTTTTTTTAGTCTCCCACCTCCCTCCCATTCAGACTCAGACTTGCCAGTAAATCTGGTGGCGATGTTATCCAGTCACAGTATGGCGGTATTTGTCAGGTCTGGTGTGGCGGTGTTATCTAGTCACAGTATGGCTGTAATGCTCAGGTCTGGTGTGGCGATGTTATCCAGTCACAGTATGGAGGTATTGGTGAGGTCTGTTTTGGCGGTGTTATCCAGTCACAGTATGGTGGTATTAATCAGGTCTGGTATGGCGGTGTTATCCAGTCACAGTATGGCGGTATTGGTCAGGTCTAGTGTGGTGGTGTTATCCAGTCACAGTATGGCGGTGTTATTTAGTCACAGTATAGTGGTATTGGTCAGGTCTGGTATGGCAGTGTTATCCAGTCACAGTATGGCGGTATTGGTCAGGTCTGGTATGGCGGTGTTACCCAGTCACAGTATGGTGGCATTGGTCAGGTCTGGTATGACAGTGTTAAATGTGACACCTGGAGCAATTACCAATCTACCAATCCTGTGGTAAGAATTCCGTCAGACAATATGCAGACGGCTCTAATCATTGATTCAATGTGGAAATTTGTTTATGTTTTAAGCAGTTAAAAATCATGAAAAACGCGATTCAGACAATGTTTCTACATGTAGAGAAATGTATGTGGCCGAAACCATGCTGCCATCTCTTCCCCAGTAGTCATGTGCTGTTACCAGGATTATTAGCCATACGCCTATTGGTTACCGCATGAGGGTCTGGTTTCGGCTGCATGTGGTGACGTACAGCAAATGTGGGAAGGTGGCCTAAGACTGATCAGATATCAATATGATGTTCAGAAACTAGAAAATACTGATGCTAATTGGTGAGTGAAGATGGGGCGTCTGCAGGTGTTCGCTCATCTCTACATAGCATAGATCAGTACATGCAATCTAATGATTGCATGTTCAACAGTATAATAAAATTGTAAAAAAAAGTGTAATGAAAAAAAAAAAAAAATTAAAGTAATAACCCCCCCCCCATAAAAGTTTAAAATACCTCCCTTACCATTATAACAATAAGAATATGTAAAATAAATAAATAAACATATTACATATGGAATTGTCCGATTTATTAAAATATTACATTATTGTTCCCGCACGGTGAACCGCATAATCTGGGCATTAATGACCTCGGTCATGAAGGGGGTAATGTACAAAAAAGTAAAAAATATAAAATTCACAATTAGAAAATACAAATAAGAAATGTAAATTATTAAAAAGAAAATGTAGGTGTTACTATCCCTTTAATTTAGTCATTTAGCTCATTGTTTCTGTTGTTCTACATAGGAGCGTGGATAAACTCCAGCATTATCATAAATCCCAGGCGACTTATCCAGTCATTATGACGCAATAAGAATGTAGAAGCGAAAATTAATTTGCATGTTCCCATCAAAGATGACGAGAGTAATAATGAAGAGCCGCTGTTTCCGTCTCATTTTACGTTGTTATAAGCAGCATAAAAGCTACAGGCACTATTAATGTAATAAATAATAAGAGCCGTACACGTAGATTGTAGTAAATGAGCCCAGGCTGCTTCTTTAACAGTAATAAATCCAGGGAATGTTCTACCTTTTAATAGAATTAATGAGGCACTTAAATAATGGTACTCTATGTGCCACATGTAACATATGTGCCGAGCTATTTTTGGGTCTAATAAAAGAAATTACAGCCTACACAAAGACTAGAATAGACCTTACATGTTACTTGTATCCACTGTAAATTACTCTGTCGTCTTCCTAATAAACAAATTAAAGCATTCCGAATATATCATTCAGGTGGATTGTGGGGGATGGGCAGTGTAGTGACTAAACTCGCAAATGGTTTACGTGTAGCATGACATTTACTATACTGCATTAAAAAAAAATGGTTCTGCATTTTACCGTTTTTTTTTTTTTTTTAATGGTGCCCAGGTTGGTAGGGGAAAAAATTGTTCTTTTTGACATAAGGAAATACCTGCTTAGGTAATATAGCATGCCCACAACACTCCAGCCAACAGCTGGGGCCAAGAGAATGGAGTCCCCTGTTTTAATTAAGGAACGGTTAAGCATGCATGCTACCACTTCTTTCAACTCTATGGAGTGACAGCGATAACCAAGTCTTCACTTTGTTAGCCTATAAGGTTTGAATGGAGCAACAACTTGCAAGGTTAGTTATCACTCCACATAGTTAGCACTTAAAGAAGACGTCCGGCAGAAATGCTTATAAAGTGAGTTTTTCCCCTGCACTTACTACTGCATCAAGGCTTCACTTCCTGGATAACATGGTGATGTCACTTCCTGGATAACATGATGATGTCACGACCCAACGACCCAGTGTATTACTTACATTATTCTGTTTAGCTGTTCTCCAAATATGCAGGAATAGGATTCGTGCTGCAATGCTTCCCCCGACCTTAAGCTGTTGATTGACAGTTGACTGCCTATACACAGCATGGATAGATAACTGACAATCAGCAACTGGTGGGCAGAGTTTGCTGGTGCTCATTAACATCCAGGACTACTGGGGTCATGCACATAATGGAGAGGGCTATTTATGTTGGACAGAGCCTCTTTATGTTGATAGCTAACACTTTTGGGGGGGATAACCCCAAATGTATTAAATATTATGAATTAGAGAGCAATCAGTGGATGTCAGGAGTTATCTCATATAGGAAATGCAATGAAAGTGTAGTGCAGCACAACCTGTATTGAGCTAATGGTCAGGTAAACTGTAAAGCGGAGAGTGTGGTACTCATTAACAAGACAGATCAGAGAGGTAAATAATGCTTGCTTTTTATCCATACGTATGTGTTCATTGCATTCTGCTGTTTGGCCTTAAGTGACTGTACCACCAGGCCCAGGCTGAAGCACTGGAGGCGAGCCGACCCACCCTTAGTGGGAGGAAACCCTAGCCCCTCTATGATAGGGTTCCATTGATTCTAATGGAGTCACGTCATGGAGGGGCTGGGGTTTCTTCCCACTGGGGGTGGGTTGGCCCCCCTTAGGGCTTCAGACTGGGCCTGGTGGTACAGTCACTTTAAATTTAATAAAACACATAAAACCCCTTAAGGCCCCCTTCACACATCCGGAAAATCTGCCCGGATTTCCTATCAGGAAATCCGGACGGATTTCCGGACCCATAGACTTACATTAGACACGGACACGCTTCCGGATTTTTCCGGAAGGGTGTCCGTTCCGGAAAATAGGTCAGGATTTTTTAGATCCTGTCCTATTTTCGTCCGGAATTCCGGCACGGACGCCCCCATAGAACTCTATGGGGACGCCGGAAAGCCGGACGCTATCCTGATGCACATCAGGATAGTGTCCGGAGTTCCGGATTGGTACCCTCCCAAGTCCCCGGCTGCCCAACGCTGCCGCTGTCTCCTGCTGACACCCCTGGACCACAGCGCCCGCCGATCTCTCCCCGGACCGCAGCGCCCGACACCTGGTCACCCCTAACCCCGACCTCTCCCTCCAAGACAGGACTTAAGCGCCCGCCCCACTCCAGACCCCCCCCCCCCCCGCAGCTCAGCGGCACCCCTGCGCCCCCCCCCAGCCAGGACCTCAGCGGTTCCCTCATGCCCCCCCCCCCCCCCCGGAGCTCAGCGGCACTCTACCCCCCCAACGCCCCCCCCCCCCCGGACCTCAGCGGCACCACTAACCCTCCCCCCCCCCCGGACTTCAGCGGCATCCCCCCCAAGCCCCCCCCCGGACTTCAGCAGCATCCCCCCATCACCTGCCAGAAGCGTCACCTCGGGGACCATCACCGCAGGAAAGAGGACCAAAGCAGGATCCAGGACAGGTGAGATTATCCCCTTAAAACTACTACTCACATCATGTCCCACTGACAGTCCATGATGGGAGTTGTAGTTTTGCAACATGTGTCCATTCAGGTTGCAGAACTACTACTCCCATCATGTCCCACTGATAGCCCATGATGGGAGTTGTAATTTTACAACATGTGCCCATTCAGGTTGCAGAACTACACCTCCCATCATGTCCTGCTGACAAGTCCATGATGGGAGTTGTAGTTTTGCAACATGTTGCTCTCCCTGTTACAGAACTACAACTCACATCATGCCCTATTGGCAGGTAATAATGGGAGTTGCAGTTCTGCAACAGATTAGAGGATGACACAGTATAGGAGGGAGGAGGCAGTGGCACAGTAGAACTACATCTCCTATCGTGGTTTGTGTAGTAATATGCAGGACTACATCACAAATGGGAGTTGTAGTTCTGCAACAGATTAGAGGATGACACATGGTATGAGGGGGACGCAGTGGCAGGGAACACGAGGGGTAGACGGTGGCAGGGTACACGAGGAGGAGGCAGTGGCAGGGTACACGAGGAGGAGGAAGTGGCAGGGTACACGAAGGGGAGGCAGTGGCAGGGTACACGAGGGGGAGGCAGTGGCAGGGTACATGAAGGGGAGGCAGTGGCAGGGTACACGAAGGGGAGGCAGTGGCAGGGTACACGAAGGGGAGGCAGTGGCAGGCTACACGAGGAGGAGGCAGTGGCAGGGTACACGAAGGGGAGGCAGTGGCAGGGTACACGAAGGGGAGGCAGTGGCAGGGTACACGAGGAGGAGGCAGTGGCAGGGTACACGAGGAGGAGGCAGTGGCAGGCTACACGAGGAGGAGGCAGTGGCAGGGTACACGAAGGGGAGGCAGTGGCAGGGTACACGAAGGGGAGGCAGTGGCAGGGTACACGAAGGGGAGGCAGTGACAGGGTACACGAGGAGGAGGCAGTGGCAGGGTACACGAGGAGGAGGAAGTGGCAGGGTACACGAAGGGGAGGCAGTGGCAGGGTACACGAGGGGGAGGCAGTGGCAGGGTACATGAAGGGGAGGCAGTGGCAGGGTACACGAAGGGGAGGCAGTGGCAGGGTACACGAAGGGGAGGCAGTGGCAGGGTACACGAAGGGGAGGCAGTGGCAGGGTACACGAGGAGGAGGCAGTGGCAGGGTACACGAGGAGGAGGCAGTGGCAGGGTACACGAGGAGGAGGCAGTGGCAGGGTACACGAAGGGGAGGCAGTGGCAGGGTACACGAGGGGGAGGCAGTGGCAGGGTACACGAGGAGGAGGCAGTGGCAGGGTACACGAGGAGGAGGCAGTGGCAGGGTACACGAGGAGGAGGCAGAGGCAGGGTACACGAAGGGGAGGCAGTGGCAGGGTACACGAAGGGGAGGCAGTGGCAGGGTACACGAAGGGGGAGGCAGTGGCAGGGTACACGAGGGGGAGGCAGTGGCAGGGTACACGAGGGGAGGCAGTGGCAGGGTACACGAGGGGAGGCAGTGGCAGGGTACACGAGGGGCGATGTGGGTACCTGTGATGTTGGCATACTAGACCATATAGAGAACCATTTTTCCTGATGGTTTCCTGATGGTTTCCTGAAGGTAAAAACGGATTACTGTCAGGAAATCCTGATACTTTCCTGATGACATTTGAGGCCTCCTGATCAGGATTTTCTGACAGTAAAAACTGACACTGACGTGTGAATGGGGCCTAACAGAGGTCCAATATACCTCATGCCTCTCAATTGAGAATATACCCAAATAAAATATCCAAATTTAAAGGAAAATGTTACTATGAGAATGTGGGTTAATTTGGGCAATTGGAAAATACAGAGATAATATAGAACTAAAGCTAAAACAAACTTCCAATGATGCCATTGAATTGTAGCACCTGTGTCCTGGTATTCTGTAAGGTGCGGGTTAAGCATGACATGTCCATAAAGTATACCATAAGGGGGAGATTTATCAAAATGGTGTAGAATTGCCTTAGTTGCCCCTAGCAACCAATCAGATTCCACCTTTCATTCCTTACAGATCCTTTGGAAAATGAAAGGTGGAACCTGATTGGTTGTTAGGGGCAACTAAGACAATTCTACTTTTACACCAGTTTGATAAATACCCCCCTAAATGTCTAATAGATGAGGGTCCCACATCTGGCACAGACACCTGTCTCAACTTTAAGGGCCTTACACCCCCCAACACCACCACTGGCAGGCCACCAATGGATGACAGAAAACAAAGTGTCAACAGGGTTGTTGAACACCTTATAGGTAACTCTCATATAGGTTTATAGGATTTACGTAAACAGAGAAGCCCCGCATGCTATGCTGTTTTCTCAACTCGGGAGTTAACAGCTACGCTGTTTACATATTCGTCATTGACGTCAATGGGAATTATGTAAACTATGTAAAACAACCCGCTCAGCTGTTTTCAGCTTCCTGACCGCCTTTGGTGGCCACGACCAAGCCAGAGAGGATCAGGGGGATCTTGATATCAAGATTTACCATAAATGTTGAGATAAGAGTACTGCTTTATAAGGGACGTCCCATGAAAAAGAAAAAGTAAGGCAGAAAAGGGGGTGTGGGAACTTAAAAGGGTTATTCAGTGCTACAAAAACATGGCCACTTTTCCCTCTCTCTTGTCTCCAGATTGGGTGGGGTTTCAAACTCAGTTCCATTAAAGTAAATGGAGCTTAATTGCAAACCACAACTGAACTGAAGACAAGAGAGGAGGGAAAGTGGCCATGTTTTTGTAGAGCTGGATAACCCCTTTAATAAACAATATACTTACCAGTCCCTGTGCCTCCATAGCGCCGCTCCAGGCTCCTGCTGATGGCCACCAGCTGTTACTTGCAGCTGGAATCTGTGTACGTCATGTACATCTCAGCTGCAATGTCACGGCCCTGCTGAGTGATTGCCCGTTGATTTCCCAGTCACTGATTGGCTAAGCAGGCAACCTCTCAGCCGAGTACATGACGTTGCTTATAGAAGAGCTGCAGGAGGCTGGCGGCTGTCAGCTGGACTCGGAAGCAGCACTACTAGCCATTAGGATAGGTAAGTAAACTTTGAGTATTATGTTCCTACACCCCCCTGCCTTTCTGCTTTTGTAATTTCATGTGACTTTTCCTTTAAGGTCTAAATCCCCATAACTCCACCAGTCTTCATAGAGAATGAGCTAGTACTGCAGCTCGCCTCTAGCCCATTGCCATTCACTTTTAGTACCATGGTTGGTTACTGTATGTCTATGATTAAAGGCTTCTTCTAATATTAGATCAGGATATCTCTTCCCTCTGAGAAACACTTTAAAGCATCTTCTTACCTTGAAATTGTGCCCTGAGCTATACAGAGAAATGTTATTATGGCAAAGTTGGTCCAAACCATAATAACAATGCCAGGAAATCCACTCTGACAGTGCCAGGAAGTCCGGATCAATTGGCTGAATTACAGAAGCTTGTGGATTTAGCTGCCATTTTCGAGTTCTTCTTTATCTCCTCGGCCATTTATATAATGCGCTGTATAATAGCTATATTCATCAAATCTGTGTTTCCTATCAGTGTTTGCCACTTTTATATCGTCAGTTCGGCGGCTGTAATAACGTCTTTCTCCACTGGGTTGCATTACAGGAACTTAAAACTCCCAGTGCACTGTAAGCAACTCCTCTAAATGCAGGCTAAGGGCACACAAATGAATTAGAAAGGCGATTTTCTCTAGATTAAATATATATTACATTACTAGCCGATTGAGGTTAAGTGAATTTATTGAAACAATAAATACATTACATTGAATGCACCTCAAAATCTGACTATTAAAGTGAAATAGTCATGGGTTATATACGGTATAATGTTGTTGAGTCAAGCTGCAAATGAAAGTGAGCTGGTGGCCAAATGTCCCTTGCACATGGCCTGATCACACCATGAATATATACAGGAGGCTCTATTCTGAATGGAGAGAGGGGAGTGAAGCTGGCCTTACACATAAGATAATGGTAAACAAAAATAATCCAATTCAAAATGGCCAATGGACTTACATCTACGGAGAATGGTGATCTTTTGGATGTGGATGTGTAGTGTATGGCAGGATCTGTTGAGTGTGACTGGTCATTTGCCTCCACGCTCACCGTATTTATTTTTATTATTCTGGAATTGTCCTGGGACTATCAATCATATGAAAAATACTGTAATACTTGTGTATTAATACTTAGATGGTTGGCCATTTCTACTGAAATCGGGGGGGCTAATTTAACCTAAAAGGAGCAGGGCAAAAAAATTATTTCCGGCTGGGGGCGGGGGAACATAAAAAAGAGGTCATATTCACCTGTTCCGTTGCTCGTGGAGTGCCGTATCCCATTCCTAGACCCAAGCCGGCTGGCTTCTTAGCTTCCCTCCAGCTACGTCATGACTCGTCTGACGGATGCCCCGCTCAACCAGTCAGTAACTGGGACAAGTCACCGCTGCAATCACTGATTGGCTGAGCGGGCTAAATCCCACCGGCTTGTGATGTTCAGCTGGATCACGGCATACCCAGAACAGGGGGGAAGATGACACCAGGTGGGGTATGGGAGCCCGGTCATGCGGCACAACGCGGGCATGGGGACAGGTAAGCTTAGTGTCTTTTTAACTTCCCCCCTGCCCGTAATGATTTTTTTTTTTCTTTTTTTTTATAACGGTACACTTTAAAGCTATGTTCACACAATGTAAATTTTCAATTAATCACCACCGTTATTGCAAAGTGCAACACCGGCCGTGATTAATTGAAAATTTTCATTGAGGTCAATGGAATCCCGGCCAGAGTGTTTACATATAGTACGGAGTGCAGCCCGGGATTCCAAGTTGCCACACAACACTGACAGCTCAAACAATGTAGAGTCGGCTCCAGCCGCAGTTTACAATGTGTGCTATGGGTAACGGGATACGGGCGAATGCACTCGCATCCCAATTCTAAAAGAAATGAAGTTCATCCAGCTGGTCTTGCCGTACCAGCCAGGGAGAATTTCACTGACACTGGCCCTGGTCACAGAACGGCTGGTGTCTTACTTACTGTGAACCTGGCCTAAGTCATCAGGGCATGGTTGGTCAATAAGTCTATAGTGATAATCTTGTGTGGTCACTTAAGGAGCATCACCTGCCAAAACTGACGGGGCTCCACTAATCCTATATCCTTAGCCATAGGATCCCCTATTCCATACATGAATGGAACAAAACACAGTATATGGAATATTTGGCCAACTTTGGCCAGTCATTTGCCCCAGGATGCAGCTACATTTCCTAGTTTATTGATAGAACAGTGTTATTAATGCACTGTACAGTAATTGTTTGGGGTCTTTATGGTTCATCCTAAGAGGGGAGTGCCAATAGAAAGTGCTGTGCAAGGCATCAGAAACCCAAGGCTGGCCCTGAGGATAATACATTTTTTTTCTGTGATGTGCGAACCTAATGATCATCACCCCAAGAGAATAGGAGTCTACAGCGTACAATGCTAGCTTAATCAAAGGCTACCACAACTATAAAATGCTGAAAGTACTGTATGAAGTTTATGTAACTCAGCTCTGTTGGGAACATGTGATCTTGTGCTATGGTATGGGACTTTAAAAAAAAAAAATTAAAAAAAATTGGATTTTTTTTATTGTGTTCTATTGCACAGTGGCTTGTCTCTTCTACTGTGACATTGGCATACACTATGATCAATGGTAATTTAGCACAAATATTACAAAAAAACTAAATTTCTGCTGCCATGAGTCAAGATTTTAATTATAATGCCAGAAAGCAAGGAAAGTGTTGTGTTATAAGTTATAAAGTAGTGAAAAAAGTGTTTCGACTTCCATTTCATAGAATGGAATCCTAGTTTCCTTCCTGCTGTTTGCAGACCAAAGAATGAATTTACCTTAAAGGGTTTCTTAATTAAAACTTTTGTATAGTTTGGGAATATGGTAAAATAATTGATTGGGTGCCCACCAGTCATCTATTGATAGCCTAGTCTATCAATTATAATTTCTCAGTGGCCATGCACTTTCAATAGCTGTCAGCCAATCTCCTCTTGTATGTATGGGAGGAGGGGTACGCCATTGCCAGACAGTTCTGAGCAGCTTTTCTCTCAGAAAAAAAACAGGGAAGAGCAGTTGAAATTCAACATGCTCCACTCTTCTTTTGCCCGAAATTGGGGAAGAATTGGGAAGCTACCATAAACTTTAGACCTGGGTTTGAAGTTAAAGAGTTTGGGTCTCCAAACTGTGTCCCTCCAGCTGTTGCAATTCTACATTTCCATTCATACCTGGACAGCCAAATCCAACGCTTTAGTTGTCCAGGCATGATGGAAATTGTGGTTTTGCAACAGCTGAAGGGCCGCAGTATGGAGACCCATGCTTTAGACAGTTGCCAGTTTCTGCTGAAGCCCTTGTTCTTCTGATCTCTGTGTGTCCTGTCAGTCAGATTCCCAAGCAAAAAATGTTTATGGGAAAACCCCTTAAATGCTCATGGACCTAAAGCAACATCTTTAACAGTGCCCACTATGTATCATTTGCTATTTAGAATACTGGTGCCTTAATATTTGGCAGTAGGGCCTTGGCGTAACTGCTCCTCATCCCCGCCTATGGCTATACCACTGGTAAATTGGGGGCATACTCACCCCGAAGACTGATACTTGGAGGTTGTATAGAGCCATAAGCCCAATACTTGGAAACCAAACCAAAGCCTTCGAGAAGCTCCATCCTCTTTGTGTTATGTAGCATAGTTTGTAGTGTACCTAGAAATCCCCTTTAAATTCCCTTTACAATCCTTTTTACTATAGCAGTATTCTTTGCTTGTGTTAATGATTTCCATTTTTATAGTATCGGGTCCCTGTTTTCCCTTTTTCTCACTATAATTTAGTTTTATTTCCATCTTCCGTTCTAACTTGTGCCTGCCGCTATTCATCACCGCCAAATACTTTCACATTATAACCGTAACCACCGCCCACCCCCCTTCTCACCACCTTTCTCTTTCTTTTTTTTATTTGTTCATATTTTTCTCTCCCACGTTCCTCCCACCTATATCTGTCTGTCTCTTCTAGTTCTGTCATTTTCCCCGGGTGATACGCCGGGACTGCTTTCTCACACTCCCTCAGCCATAATTATTACATTATCGCACAAGCTGGATGGAACGTCTTAGCTTATTTCCCTTCTTCCCTGTAAAACGCGAGGCAGTGCTAGTGCAATCGGACGCATGGACTTTTATTATGGAGTTGGCGTTGCTGTTGTTTTATAAAGCTCCTTTTTTACAGTTTAGTTTATCAAAATTAGAGGGGTTGTCCAGGATAAATTCATAGCCGTAATAGTGGTGGAGAGCGGCAGCTGTGGCGGAGCATGACAGGTAAGTATACATCACTGTCATGTCCCATGCAGCCTCCGGCAGGGTCACTTATTATGAATTTATCCAGAACAACACCTTTAACAGGAAAATTGTCATTGTTGCCCATAGGAGCCAAACACAGCTCAGGATTACTTTCAGCCATGTTGGAAAAAGTATGGGCTTCATAAATATGGGATTTGGTCCATGACAGACATTCCAGAATGATTTGTTTCTTGAAGGCTGAAGTGTTACTGGGTGCTATGGGAAAATCAGATGTGATTGATTGCTATGGGGAAATCAGATGTGATTGGTTGCTATGGAAAAATCAGATGTGATTGGTTGCTATGGGAAAATCAATGTGTTTGGTTGCTATGGAAAAATCGTATGTGATTGGTTGCTATGGGAAAATTGTATGTGATCAGTTGTTATTGGTTGCTGTGGGCAACAAAGGATGTTTTTTAGACAGTTTTGATAAATTTACCTATCTTTATCTATTGGCCCAGACTGTTTTTGTTCCTCATAGCAACCAATCACAGCCCAGCTTTCACTTGCTCTGGTGAAATAAAGGCTAAGCTCTTAATGGTTGCTATGGGCAACACAGACCATTTGGGCCAATGGGTGTAAAAGAGATAACCTTTTATTGGTCCAGCAGTTGTTGACAAATCCTTAAAGTTGTCACTAGAAATGAGCGCCACTTGAGCATGCTAGAGACTGATCGCTAGGCTTCTGAATATCGGTGACTGAAGAAGTCGGATGCAGCCCTAGGAAGTCCGAGAAAATACAGCACATTTGTACTGTTTTAGATATATGTATGTGTTACTCAATCAATTCTACTAACTTTTGTCCATGGGGAAACTTTCTTAAAGTGTACCTGAAATGATGTATAACACTACCCCCCCCCCACACACACACACAAATACATAATTAATGCTTGCATTTTGTATGTTGTCCATTTAGATTTTTATTTTCATGCTCCAGCGGCCAGCTTAGTACCCCATTGTGCTGCTTATGCTTCTGCATTTCACCCTGAGCCGGTGAGCAAAGCACTTATATCAGTTAGTTTACTCATCTGCAGAAGTGCACGGCCACTGGCCAATCAGCATCCATCTTCCTTGGGCACACTAACATCACTTCCTGCATTTGATCTCCTTTTTTTTGTTACTAAAGACTAAATGGCCTTAGTGACGGTGCCTGGACTGCAGTTTTACAGAAAGTGAGACATCTAGTGGCCAAATGTGTAACATTGTATTTTGTATAGAAAACAGGCAAAAAAATAAATTGCAAAGATGTGATATATCACCTCCTCTGCTGACTTAAAAAAATATTTATTCATGACAAGAGTGTCCATTTAAGCACAACTGCAAAGTTTGCATTGGAAATACAGTGGTGCCTTGGATTACGAGCATAATTCGTTCCGTGACTGTGCTTGTACTCCAAATCCACTATTAAACCAAAGCAAATTTTCCCATAAGAAATCATTGAAATGCAGACAATTGGTTTCACACCCCAAAAATGATTTGAAAGGTGAGGGAGACTTCCTGGGTCAGAGTACAGTGCTGTAGACCCCACTATTCAGACCATACCCCTCCCCCACTCACCCTCCCACCAAGTGCAGGGAGCTCTTAAACCAAGGCAATGCTCTTAAACCAAGTCACAATTTTGAAAAACTGTGAGCACTTAAACCAAAACGCTCCTTATCCAAGTTACTCTTAAACCAAGGTACCACTGTATTTTATACCAAGCCCCTCTTATTCGCATGAGGAAGAACAGAATAATTCTGCAGAACCCAGCTAACCTTTAAGAAAGTGTAACCCTCCAAAAAATCACCAGGGACCAAGAGATTGGGAAATGTCTGTACTGTCTTCTCTTCAGGAGCCTGGGGGTAAGGGGTCAGGCATGGAGAGCTGATCCTGATTTATACAGGTTATCTATGAAGGGCTTGGCTTGGCTTACAGGACCAGTACAATCCAGTTCTTCACTGGCTGAGAGTTCATGTTCCCTGACCTCTAATAATAGGCTGTAATCCCTTCCAATCTCTTCATACAAGACACTACAGAAATAAGTATAACTTCTGACATGCAGTTACTGTGAGATATGTTTCATTACCCCCCCCCCCCCCCCCCCCTCATAATAGTCAACAACAAATCTTCCTGACAACCGGAAGCAGAAGAACCATGCCGACAAGGTCAAGAACATCTATTTTATAAAAGCATTTTAAAGGAGCTTTTTTCACTATGGCTGGGGAGGGTGTGGATGAAAGCAACGCGTCCACTTTACTACCTGGTACCAGTGCTGGGTCCCGCATAGCGATACTCTGGCCACTTCCTGGTCTATGATGCGGCTTGAAACGTGACATTTCAAAAACCCCTCCCCCCCCCAGCAATTCAGTGGCAGAGGCGGAACCCTGCTACAGCCTCTGAATGGCTGAGAGGCCTGAAATGCCACGTTACAAGTCGCCTCATAGACTATGAAGTGGCCGGGGACCAGAGACCAAAGCAGCGCGATGAAGGACCCATCACTGGAATCGGGGAGGTAAGTGGATGTCATTGCTTTGATCCACTCCCTCCCCGGCCATAGTGAAAAAAGCATTCCAGCCTGGAGTACCCCTTTAAGATTCAGACAGTAGGGGCCTCAATGTTTTGAAACTCATTTTAATTGCCCGTTTATATTTAATACCAGCACTGACCTCCTAGCATCAGTAGTCACTGGTTCAATGGCTTTTAGCCAGATAGCAGCTTACCAATGTTCTGTCTTGATAGTTCTGTTCTGTGGTATCACCTTTTAAGCCAACCTCCATAAACAGAGTTTCTTATAGTTTATACCTGTGGCATAATGCCTCCAGCTAAATCTTGTTCAGAGCTCTATAGTAGGATCTTCCTTTCCTGCCAGGGGTTCACTCTGGAAACCCCAGACACTACTAAAAAAGAAAGAGAAAATATAGGAGATTTGTATCAGAACAGCTTGGGAAACCCACAGATGACACAGAGACAAGTGCGTTCCTGACTAATACCCACTGTCCTTGCCTATATGTCTCAATGTGTACTAGGCAACATGGGACAACTGGGAGACGTTACCTACGCTAATACAGATGGGACAGAACACAAGACAAATACGAGACAAACTTGAGATGAATACCAGACAAGGACAAAAATACACAATGTGGGTAATCAGCAAGCTAGGGTCAAGCCAGGAGAGTAAAATACTACAAAGTCGCTAGGCAAAAAACAAAGTCAATAAGGCAAACCAGAGTCAGAAAACCAGAGGATAAAATACAGACCAAGTCAGGAGACAAACAAGTAGTCAAGTAGACAAGCCCAGGTATGGAAACCAATAGAGCAAGATAGCAAATCACATTGTAGGAAGCGAGTATAGGCACACTATGTATATACTATAGAAGGAATCAGGCATAATGAGTTTTAAAAGGAACCGGTCTCAAATCTTAGAGATGATTGTGGTAGACAGGCAAGAACTTAGACAGGAAGATAGAGCTGTCAATCACCGGCAAGGCAAGGAGTTAACTACTTAGGTGCTGGTAGAATTCACTCCAGAAAATACATGGGCGTTAACCAGAATTCTATCAACTAGGCTGGGGCAGAATCAACCCATGTTCACACTAGGAATATACAGTATCATCCCGGCTGTGTCATCCGTAATGAAGGTGGCTGCCAGGTAAATATAGGGGGCGCGTCCCCGCAACTCCAGTCCTCCCACACTCCTGGGGAAATCTCTGGATCACACTGCAACATGGCATCAGATCCCATAGACTCATTGCATTTCTAATTCTAATTCTTATTCAGTAACATGTTAAGAGAATCTTGCATGATTTCAAGCAACTGCATTTATACTTCAACATAAAAACCTCAGGCTGAACACACATAAAGGAACCCATATCTCTTTACTCTTACTGATACTCCGTTTGCTGACATTATTCATGTGGCCTGTGTCCGTGACTCTACAGATGTCTATATATTTATCAATGAATATACATGGAACCCGAAGTCATATAGTAATGCTGCCAATATCCTGACTAGTCTCCGATGTACTGTCCTATATTGGGTTTACATATACATAAATTGTGTAGTATTAATATGCACACAGCTCATGTCAGCCTGAAAAATGATCCCTCCGGGATATATCCATTTATTATGGCTCATGGCAAACATAACCCGGCAATAGGGACCATGGATTGATACAATGTTATTAAGATTCTATTGAATTCCTTTACCAAGTTTTTTTTTTTTTTTTTAGAAACATAATTTGTCATGAAGAATGTACAATATAATCAGCACATATGAAAAACCGACAACAAATTACGTCGGGTGTTAGAATATATGGACAATTGTGATTTCGGAGTGTAAGGGTACGGCCACACAGGGTGGAAGTAGGGAGGATTTTCTGTCTGAAGAGGTTCCAGGTCTAGTTCCGCAGGAGAAATTTTGTGCGAGTTAGTCTTGGATTTTTCTATGGATTCTAAAGAAAGAACTATCTCCCAAGTGAATGGAGTGGAAGCATGCATGTTCAGCCACAGCACTAATCACTGTCTATGGGGATAGCCAACCCAGTTAAGTTTAACATTTTATGTTTACACTACGTATGAGACCGGCCGTTCTGTGACCCAGCCGGGTCACGGAACGGCCAGTCTCTTAAAAGATCATCATGATGTTTAGCACCGCAGAGCAACTGTGCCTGCCCGCATTAGAACTCTCCACTGCACACTATGGAGCAAGTGGCCAGAGGTGCTCGCTCCACAGTGTGCACTGACGGGGTTTTCTGCGGCCGCTATTCAATGAATAGCGGCCACAGAAAAACTGACATGTAAGTTTTCTACGGCGCCGCTAGGGATCCCGGCCGGAGTATTTACCATGTGTATACACTCTGGCCGGGATTCCCTCAGCCTGCAGCACAACGTAAGTACCACAGAAATCACGGTCGTTGTGACAAAAGGGCGTGGTTTCTACGGAACTTACGTAGTGTAAACAAAGCCAATTACTGCGTTTTTGCAATCCATTTTTTTCCCCAATACATTTAATTAAAAAAATTATGCATTTGTGTGCATCTGTTTTGATTCATCTTTCCATTGACTTCCATTATTTAAAAAAAAATGGATTAAAAAACTTTAAAATGCATCCTTTTTTTTTTTCGTACACAAAAACATGGTCGACTACGTTTTTGTGTACGGTAAAAAACCTGATGCATTTTCATCCTTTTTTTTAATAATAAAAGTGAATGGAAAAAAACATCAAAATGGACACATACAAGTGTGTCAGTTTTTTGCATAAAACGGATGGAAAAAAAAAAAGGATTGCAAAAATGCAGTGTGAACCCAGCCTTAACAGTGTTTGGAGAGAATTTATAAAGCAATGGCTGAACATGAATACTGCTGCCCCATTGGAGGACAAGGGACTTCTGATCTTGTAATCAGTGGGGGTTTAGCAGTAAGATCCCCACCAGTTAACTCCAGTGGATAGAGTATAATTTTTAATCTTGTGATAATCCCTAAGAGATTAATAAACAGAAGAATAAAATACAATTAGGCAAAATCCAGGGTAACTCACCCCCTAAGCTGCCATTTTCTTCTTAGTACTGTGGTCTGCTGGGGTCTACATTACCATATTTGCTTTAAAGGGTTTGTCTTATTAGAACAACCTGTAATGATATGCCTCTATTAGAGCATGGGTGGGCTACATTTTAGGACCAGTATACAGTATATTAGCTCGAACAAAAAGAGACTGCTTCATAACTTTGGCAGTGGAGGACTTAAAGGGGTTATCCGAATAGGGAAAACTTTATCTATATTGTTACAAGTATATATATGTAAAATAGTAAAGAAGTGATGCTTACCTCTTCGCACTCCCCCAGTGTCCTCCTACAGGTGTCCCCCAGAGAGAATCTTGCCTCCACTTCCAAGACGGACTCATCTCCGGGGTACATCCCTGTTTGCCAATCACTGACTGAGATGGGACAGCTCCATGGCTACTGATTGGCTGAGCGGGCTGTCACCTCCAAGATGAGTCCATCTAAGAAGTGTAGGTGGGATCATCCATAGGGGACATCAGAGACCCGTAGGAGGACAGCGGGGAAGTGTGGAGAGGTAAGCATTGCTTCTTTATTATTTTATATATATACTTTTAATCATATATATTGCAATATTATATGGTTGCTAGTTTAGTATAATGGGTCAAGTGTGAATCCAGCCTAAGGAACAAAGAAAATACCACTTCTAGAACATATGTGTAACCTCTAGCAGCTCTTGTGTCTAGACCCATCAGCCGATCACCAATTATATTTTATTGGGGAACAACTGTTTTAACAAGATCCCTCAGAGATTACATCCATACCTATAATATCCTACAATGAAAGCCACTAGCCTTTGGGGCAAGGTCTACTCTAAGAGCCACTTTTCCAGCAGTGTTGCTAAACTTTTCTTTTTTCCAGTTTTATATTGGCATTATGTCCGCTCTTCCCCACCAGCCGCTTTGTTGAACACATCTGTGCATATTAGTCTGCTCTATCCTATCTCTGATGAATGGACTGATGAGCGTAATGCTCTCAATAGAAAATCTGAGTCTGAAGGTTGCGCGTTGGAAAGATTGACTGTCAGCCAGAAATGCGTCATGCTGCGACTTTTACATTTAGCTTGCTTCTATAAAAAATAATATAAAACCACTGCATTAAGTGTCACAGTGTAAAACTATATAGGACTATTGTAGTGAAGCCTGCTGGGTAGCCCTTGTCTACAGTGAAAAGTTGGCTATAGCCATTAGATCTTGTGGATTCTGATAGCAGACACCAACAATGTCTATGGGGACTGCTATTAATTGGGTGATAGTTGCCTCAATGATCGCCCAGCTGACAGCTATCCAGTATGGATGACCAGTATCAAGAAAAATTGTACTGTAAATTGGATTTTAGACGTAGACTATACGTTTCTTTGGCTGCCCTTTCCTATGAGAGGTGAAAGGTAAAATAAAGGGGAAATGTAGGCATTTTCCAATTGTAAAAGTCCCCCAATTTTTTTTTTTTTTTAAGACAGACAAATTTTTTTTTCCCTATCAATTTTGTGTTCCTTTAATCCCCAGTACTGTATTGAGTATATTACATTTTTCATTATAAAATATAACGTGAGTGAAAATTGCAGTGAGCTATGAAAGAGGGATCATTTCAGGACATTGGGCTATTCTTTGTAATAAAACACTAGGCAGACTTAAGTCATTTACTGGTGTAGCTACAACTGATGTTCTACTGATGGAGCTAAATAAATTTAAAGGGGTATTCCAAAGAAAAAATGTTTTTAACAGTTATACAGATATGCAAATTTTGTAAATGACTTCTATTTATAAAAGAAAATTAAAAATTTCAAGCCTTCCAGTATACATCAGTACTTTCCAATCTGACACAGTGCTCCCTGCTGCCACCTCTGTCCGTGTCAGGAACTGTCCAGAGCAGGAGCAACCCCCCAGGGCAAACCTCTTTTACTCAGTTCCTGACATGGACAGAAGTATCAGCAAGGAGCCCCATACCTAACTGGGGAAAAAACACACAACTTCCTCAAGGGCAAGCAGAAACTGCTAAGTACTGGATTGAAGTTTTTTTATATTTACAAATCTGTTTAACTTACTGGCTCCACTTGATTTGAGAATATTTTCCTTCCCATCAGAATCCCCTTTTAATGCATTTATGTCTCCATGGTTACAGACAACAAACTAATCCTATGTGTAGTCTGACTCTGCAGTTATATAATATTCTTTTCCATTTCTCCCTTTTTCTGCAGATAAATTAGAAGGGAGACCCATGAATATATAGAAGCAATGTATCATAAGGGGGACATTTATGAAAAGCTAAAGATCTAAAATTAGGCCCGGCCCTCATTCAACCCACCAGATTTAGTAAGAGATGCACCCTCTTAGGTATATTCAGAGGGACCTGTACCTGCTTCACAGCAGCCGCAAAAATGTACACCTGCTCAGTAGCAATTTCTGCCATTCTATTGGACATAAATCATGGTGAAATAGGAGTGGAAGGAGGCCATGCCTCCTTTGCCTTGTCACGCCCCCTGCATACCCATTAAGAGAGTGGGGGTTGCGGCTGGCATATGCTATGGAGAAAAAAACAGTCTGCATCTTCTCCGGCGCATACATCGGGGCACAACCTTCTTAATTGACCCCCTAAGCGTACAACTTACAGTTATTTCCTTTTTTAACCCCTTAGCGACCCATGACGTATCTGATACGTCATTGTGCCGTGGGGGAAGTTCAGAGAGGGGTCCCGCCGGGATCCTACTCTGAACGGCGATGCTCCCGACTGTTATCTGTAGTCGGGGAGCGCCTCTATTAGCCGGCGTGGGTCCCGTTGCCGTGTCGGCGAATTAAGCCTCTAAATGCAGCTGTCAAACCTGACAGCTGCATTTAGATGCTTTGCGCCGCATGTCCCTGGTGTCTAGTGGGTCGGATCTCTAGTCGGTCAGATAGCATCGCGGGGGGAGATCCGTTCTTCTGCCCGTGCCGGGCCTCAGCGTCGCAATGCTCCCGGTTCGACAATAGATCGCTGTGGCCTGCAGCAGGCTAAAGCAATGTATCACCAATCTAATGGATCTTTGCTGTGTATGTACACAGCATTGATCTCTATGAGAGATCAGTGTTGTGTATATACAAGTCCCCCAGGGGGGCTTCTAGTTAATGTAAAAAAAAAAAGTAAAAATGTTTTTTTATTAATAAAAAATCCCCTCCCCTAATAAAAGTCCAAATCACCCCCCTTTTCCCATTTTATAATATAAATAAATAAACAAATAAACATGTTTGGTATCGCCCCGCGCGTAGTTGCCCGAACGATTAATTAATCACATTCCTGATCTCGCACGCTAAATGTCGTCAGCGCAAAAAAATCCCAAAGTGGTCACATCAATGCCGAAAAATGTAATAAAAAGCGATCAAAAAGTCACATATGCAAAATCAAGGTACCGATAGAAAGTACATGTCATGGCGCAAAAAATGACACCTAAATCAGTCCCATAGACTAAAGGATAAAAGCGCTATAAGCCTGGGAATAGAGCGATTTTAAGGAACATATATTTGTTAACAATGGTTTAAATTTTTTTAAAAGCCATCACTTAAAATAAAAGTTATACATGTTACATATCGTTTTAATCGTAATGACTTGAGGAACATGCAAAACAAGTCAGTTTTCCCCCAGGATGAACGGTGTAAACACGAAACTCCCTGAAATGAAAACAAATTCCTTTTTTTTTTTTCAATTTGACAGCGTAAATGATTTTTTTCCGGTTTCGCAGCATATTTTATGGGAAAATAAAGTCTGTCATTGTAAAGTACAATTGGTGTCGCAAATAATAAGGGCTTATGTGGGTCTCTAGGTTAAAAAATGCAACCGGCATGGCCTTTTAAACATACAGTGGAAAAAGCAAAAGCGCAAAAACGAAAATTGGCTTTGACCTTAAGGGGTTAATAATATATATGTCTGAACGATCACAATTGTTAAAACTGTGAACATTTAAAAAAAAAATAATTCTAAATAAGACTTTCAGTTACTTAAAATTTTAGGAATTTTGGAAAATTCCCATACTGGAAAGCCATCCACATGTCCATTACTTTACCATCCTATGGAGTTCTTATGGACAGGGTCTTCTCCTATTCTCCTCTTCTGCCTTACTGTTGGTTAATATTGACCTCAGAGACCAGTTTCATGTCGCTCCATACATTCCCAGCTTCATGCCCCAAAGGACGTTAAATCTTCTCACTTTTCCATTTATATGATACCAGATCAGCAGCAAATTGAACATTCATTTTCTGTAGACATTGCTCGGTTCCCCTTGATGTGTCACTTATAGACACGTCCCTTATACATTTCCACTATTTGTGTTCTACACGGTCTTAAATTTAACTTGTGTCAATCAAACTAATGCAGATTGAGCATGTTCTTCTAGCTTGTGTAAAGGGCATTGCTCTGCATGCTGTTGACCTCTTGATGTAATGCATTTTTATGGAGCTGCTGACTTTTCCAGTCTAGGGCATAAGTGTCTAGGGATCACTGTGATTGACTTATTTGTGATTGACCTTTCTATTGGTGTCATTCTTTGCAATGAGCCTGCCAGCACACACCAGGCTTATACCTGTTATCCAAGAATGACATTGACTTGGGGTTTAAAGCTTTCTATTTTGGTGGTGAATGCGCTATCGCGTTTGTGTTTCACAGAGGCAGTGGACATTAGGAATACAATTCTTTACAAAGTTAAGGAATTTTTTTTACTTTAATTTTTTGTTTTGGTTGACCTTTTTTTGTATTTATATTACGTAACTAAGTCATTTGAAAAGAATACTGTGCAATGTATGGTGGATGTGTTGTCATACTAGGGTGCTTTATGTAAGGACGGCATAGAATCGGGGAAAAAAAGTATTGTGCCATTGGCCAATAGGAGCAATAATGGAATCATAGAATAGGATTCGGAATGAGACTAGAGATGATCCGACAGCGGAAATTCTTAGGTTCTATAGAACTCGAACCTTGTCGGACCTTCCGCATTTGATTCCTGATGCCTTCCCGGTCCGTGGGGAAGGAGGAGACAGCCCGGGTGCCGCCTGGAATTCCAGGATTAAGTCTAGGTAAAAGGCTGTATCCCGAAATTCCAGGCGGTACTCGGGCTGTCTCCTACTTCCCCACCGACCGGGAAGGCATCAGGAATCAAATGCGGAAGGTCCGACAAGGTTCGAGTTCTATAGAACCTAAGAATTTCAGCTGTTCAATCATCTCTAAAAGAGATCACTATAGTCACAAGTGTAGCCAGAAGCGAAGTGGTTGACTGTCTGTATACATGTGTATTACTGCTGCCATCAATACATGAAGAAAAGGGGGCAAGAAAAGGCAATTGAAGTATTTCCTTTGTAAATACCAGGTGCCACTGGATAGCCAACTTGCACAATGGAGCATAGAGATGACCAAATCGCCCATATAAAAGAAGCACTTAGATGGGTGATCTGCTCTTCTCTAATGGAGACGAAGGCTGTGTTAACGTATGGCATTTATTTAGCGTTAATGATGCAATTCTGTTGCTATTTGGTTACAGATTGGCTGAATGAGCATTTTCTAAAAAAATATATAAAAGATCAGTGAATGAGAAAATGCTCATTCACTGGTTGATCTTTGATGCAACCAATAAAGTCATAATTATCAGTAATGAAGTTAAAGGGGTTATCCAGCGTTAACATAGCCATTTTTTTCCAGAGACACCACCTCTCCAGTTCGGGTGCATGTTTTTTAACTCAGTTCGATTGAAGGGAATAGCGCTTAATTATAAACCCCACCTGACCTGGAGACAAGAGTAGTGCTGTCTCCGGAAAAAAGTGGGCATATTTTCTAACCCTGGATAAGACCCTTTAAGAGCTGCACAGTAGATCAGGTGACTTCCCGCAACTCGACTATGTGATTTATCCATCCTTGTGATGGCTCTGGAGCCCGTTGGTACATGTAAATGGATCTTTTCAGGGTTTTTTTTTTAGACAACCCATTCTCTTACTTACCCATTAAAACTACTCTTTATTGTTTAAAAAACAACAACAACAAAAAAGACAACTAAGAACTGAGACAACTGGAAATAGGAAGAGAGGACATTTTATGATGAATAGTGAACACAAGCATTACAGTTTTAGGTCCACTTCAAGGGAAAAAAAATATAGAAAATATGTATAATAATAAAAAAAGATTGTGACCCATGTGGGATCGATCAGCGTTTAATTACCGATAGCTGAAAAAGTTGGATGCAGTCCTAGGAAGTTCTATGCGGTATAGCCTATGGCTGTATCCTTGTTTTCCTGTACTCCCTAGGACTGCATCCAAGTTTGTCAGCCACCAGCATTCAAATGCCAAGCGATCCGACACAAGCATGCTCAAGCCATGTTCATCTCAAAAGGCCCTATTCCACGGAACGATTATCGGCCATATTCGGCCGATATCGGCCGTTACGGCTGATGATCGTCCCGTGGAATAGAAGGCAATGATCGTTGCAGACGTTTGTCGTTCAACCATGTTGAAGAAAAAACAAAAACGACTGTGATAGCAGAAATCTGCTGCAGTTGCTCTGTGGAACCGCCACTATCCTCTACGGGCTACCTGGGCAGCCCCCCTCGCAGCCCCTCCCGCACTCACCGGCTCGCTAAGCGAGGAACGAGGAGCAAATGAGCGTTGACATCGGTCGCTTGCGCCTCACAGTCGGCCCGTGGAATAGGGGCTTAACTGTAAATCTTGTTATCTTTAGTCTACGTAGCAACAATACCAGTTGGTCATAAAAAGTGTCTAATAAGTGAAGGTCCTACCTGAGACGACCACCAACATGAAGAAAAGGAGTCCTTTGTTGTGCCAAGAAAAAATGACGATGGCTCCTACATGATTTCAGCTATCCCTTTAAATCGAGCTGTAATGAAGGAGATCAGATTCAGACCTTGCGTTGCCAGCTTCATACTGCCCACTGTGGTTAATAATCAATCATCTGGCCTCTTATTGAAAGATCTCTATCTATAGATAGAAAACGATTTTGTACAATTTCACATTGCATTCGAGTGAAGAAGAAATTCATTATTCGGCTGAATTGAACATTAAAAATAAATCTCCACTTTTGAGAAACATTGGCCATAGAGTCAATATGAAAAATCTACCAGATATGGAATATATCTATATTTACTTTTTTGGTTATTTTTGTATATTTTTTTCTCAACTTGGGCTACAGGTTATTTTAGGTATGAATAAGCGAAATATATAATTACAGTGGTACCTTGGTTTAAGAGTAACTTGGATTAAGAGCGTTTTGCAAAAAGAGCTCACAGTTTTTCAAAATTGTAACTTGGTGTAAGAGCATTGCTTTGGTTTACGAGCTCCCTGTACCGGGTGGGAAGGGAAGTGGGGGAGGGGCATGGTCTGCATAGCAGGGTCTACAGCACTGTACTCTGACCCAGGAAGGGCTTACATCAGGGGGCAGTACTGTGGAGGTCTCTTTACAGCTGTAACTACACACTCTGCTATACACACTGCTGCTATATTGTGCCTGCATTTACAGTCAGCTATACACACTGTCTGCACTTACCCTCATCTATACACACTGCCGTATACAGAAGTTTCTGTCTCTCCTCCTGCACAGCTCACTTCCTGATTGGGCCATGCTGAACACACATTTTCTCCATTGCTGTCATGTGACCACACAGACCTCTGACAGCAGCCCTGCTTCTCTATTCTAGCCTTTTGTACTACGCTCCTGCATTATGGGGATCTGCATCTCCATCCTGTATCTACAAACTGCTGCTGTTTTTTTCAGGGTTATGCAGTTACTATACATTATACACCACATGGTGATTGATATACTGTACAGTAACTTATATGACATATTCAGCAGTTTTTTTTTTATTGTTTGTTTCATCTGTTCTATATGTTATTCAGAATTACAAAATCATTATTTTTAGGGTGTGGAACCAATTGGCTGCATTTAAGTTATTTCTTATTGTTTTAGTTTAAGAGTGGATTTGGATTATAAGCTCGGTCATGGAACGAATTATCCTCGTATTATTATATAAAACGGAACAGATCAAAAGGGAATAAAAAGAACTCTAATAGAAAATAATCCCAGCAGCTTGTCCACAGTTCCCGGATAGATTTCACAGTCAAGGAAAATAAAAAGAAGGGGTGATTAAAAAAAAATTCAAATAAAGTAGTAAAAATATGAAAGTAAGGCAAAAAGAGACAACAGGTAACCAGGATGCGCAACTACTGTAGGTGCCGCTGCCTCCGGGTTTCCCCTCTGCCCGTTCCTGAACCCAATATGCACATGGTCAGCTGCAAATTGTGCTCTCAATTCGCTTCCTTCTTTGAAGCAAATTCCCGCTAAAAATACAAAATAAAAATACAAAATGGAGGTCGCACCTGCTGTCTGGAGCATCACCGGGTAGGAGAAAGGGATTAACTAGAATCCCTAGCACCCGTCCAATCAGCTGCAGGCCCCTCTGTGATGTCAGCACCTCCCCCTCTATATAAGAAGATTCAGTAATGGAGGCGGCTAGTCGGCTGTGTGTGGAGGAGAGAGCAGGATGGCAACGGCAGTTACAGCAGAGCAGGGAGAGACTAACAGAGAGATATAGGGACAGAGAGGAGAGGAATGGCGGAAATTGGATGAGTGACTGGCTGATTGACATTTTTTTAAATTGTGATTTTCAGATTTTTGACACTTTTACAACAACATGCTTTAGCAAATCTGTCCTTCTGTAATAATTTCAGTATTGTAGCTACTATAGTTTGGGTCGTTTTATTGAAATTCGTTTAGATTCGATTTGCAAAAATGAACAAATTTGACCCAAAATTTTTGTGAAGCCCCCAAACGAATTTCCATCTGCTTCGCTCATCTCTAATCACTATGTGTAATAACTAGAGATGAGCGAACCTGGAGCATGCTCAAGTCCATCCGAACCCGATTGTTCAGCATGATTTTCATTCATGTAATCTGACATCACTAGATGCACTATCCTTACCGCATTACATCACTGTTAACCCTGTGCTGTCCTTTGGCTTTGTTACATTACTAGTATTGTTGGTATCTCTGATACGTGTGTATTTTTTATACTTCTATTGGGGCTTATGTCTTCCTATTACCCCTGTGCTTCGGGCTGCCCATCAGGTTGCATGATCGGAGCTGTCACATAGGGCACCTCTGAGTATTCTGGGCTCGGGGACACTAGCAGCACTTCAGCTGTGATAATAAATGTCCTTTCTCTGTCCTGATCCTGCATGGCATGATCAGAAGATTAACTTACAGTGAGGGCATATCATTGAAATAAAAATGACTGCCGACTTCCCGAGTAGCCAAATAAAGGACAGCAGAGGTCAACGGGAATAGAATATAGAGAGAGTCAGAGGTCGAACTGATGGTAAATGATAAGAGAAAAGCTCTGCCTTGGCTGTGTACAGATTAAAAGAATTAAAGTAGACTTAAAGGGGTACTCTGGCAAAATTATTTTTCTGTCAAATCATTTGATTTCAGAAAGTTACATAGATTTGTAATTTGATCCTATTTAAAAATCTCAAGTCTTCCAGTACTTATCAGCTGTTGTATGCCCCGCAGGAAGTGGTGTATTCTTTCCAGTCTGACACAGTACTCTCTGCTGCCACCTCTGTCCATGTCAGGAACTGTCCAGAGCAGGAGAGGTTTTCTATGGGGATTTGCTACTACTCTGGACAGTTCCTGACATGGACAGTGGTGGCAGCAGAGAGCACTGTGTCAGACTGGAAAGAATGCACCACTTCCTTCAGGACATACAGCAGCTGATAACTACTGGAAGATTGGAGATTTTTAAATAGAAGTAATTTACAAATCAATATAACTTTCTGACACCAGTTGATTTGAAAGATTAAAAAAAAAAAAAAAAATTAGCTGTGGTACCCCTTTAAGGATGTAAGGGCCCTATTACACGGAAAGATTATTGTGCGAAAAATTGTTACATTGTTCAGATTTAAGGAATAATCTTTTGAATATTCATTCGTATGTTGTTGATCACATCTCTTGATGATTGTTCGCATATAAAAGTACATGAACAATTGTAATGACGATCGTCACTACCGACTATCGTTCCGTGTATTATGGTGAACGATTTCAGGTTATTCGCAAAATCGACCCTTTGCAATCACTTATCGTTAATCTTTTGTTTATAGAAAGAGATAGTTGATGAAGAGAGTTGAGAGATAGATAGTTGATGAAGTTGAAAAGAAGAACAGAAGTCATCTATAACCCTACTGTGTTGATCCAGATGAAGTTAAAATCCTTATGAAACAGATGTCAATAGCCACAGTGTAAGCAGAGACTCTTTCCTGACTCCAGTTATAGCAATTAGAATAAATTTCCGGATTAACGTCCTATCACCAGAAATCTTATATCCATAACTTGTAATTATTATACCACTCCAAAAAGGCATCCAGCCGTCCTTTCACTTGTTCCTTAAATCCACCATCACAACATCACGTGGCAGAGAGTTCCATAGTCTCACTGCTCTTACAGTAAAGAATCCTCATTTGTGATGATGGTGAAACCTTCTTTCATGTAGATAAAGAGGATTCCCCCTTGTCATGGTTATAGGTCTAGGTACAAATAGATCTCTGTACTGTCTCTCATATATCTGTACATTGTGATCAGGTCGCCCCTCCAAAGCAGATAACCCCATACTTGATAATCACTGGTCAACAAATTTTCTAAAGTTGTTTGGTTCGGAAATAAAATTCTCCATTTCTTAATGATTTTTATGCGCTGAATTCAAATATCACAAGGAAAAATGTGAATTGTCTCTAGTTTCTATGATATGGAAGATTTCTCATGTTACTGTTTTGTGAATTGTATAGAATATAGTATAATAGCCGACATATTTATTACTTCTGCAATCATAAGGAAGCAAGTTTACTGTTCATAAACTTTTTAAATATTTTCATAGGAAACTTAGTTCTATCTGAAATCAACTACAATTTACAGGCAGATCCAAGAATTTTTACTAATTAATTATGTTTATTGAACTCTGGAATGTAGCTCCTTATTCAATGGCTTCTCGGTGTATTTACACGTCTTTTGTATTCATACATGGGATTGTCTCTCATAACTGTCCAACAGTAATCTGCTAGGTTCCATTTACCCCGATACCTTAGGCTAGGTTCACACTGCATTTTTGCAATCTGTTTCTTTATCCGTTTTTTGCAAAAAAAACGATTAAAAACGGATGCATTTGTGTGCATCCGTTTTGATCCATTTTTCCATTGACTTCCATTATTAAAAAAAAATGGATCAAAACAGATCAGTTTTTTTGACGAACACAAAAACGTAGCTGACACTACTTTTGTGTCCGTAAAAAAAAAAAACGGATCAGTTTTGATCCGTTTTTTTTTTTTTTAAATGGAGGTCAATGGAAAAACGGATTAAAACGGATGCACACAAATACATCGTTTTTTTTTTCATCCAAAAAACGGAATGCAAAAACGCAGTGTGAACCTAGCCTTACCCTGATACCTTTTTTCATATTGGTCATTCTAAGATGATGCCATATACCAGTTGATGATGCAATACTGATGATGCAAACTTTTCCCAGTATTGTACAACAGGCTGTGAGAAATATAGAAATTACGTCTATATCTTGAGAATTAGAGCCAATTTCAAAATTTGAACATCATTTTCCATCTCAGCACCCCCAAAATTAGTTAAGATCAACTATTTTCATGTCGGAACCTTTTGGCTGTTGAGCAGTGATCTGTCTTAGTTCTGCCGTTCACCCAATCTCTCAATTCCCTTGGTTGCCCTTCACTACTCTCTTCATTCAGTTCAGCCATGTAAGACAGAACAGCTCGATCCAGACCTATCGTGCCACTTGATCCTCTATGAAATCCCAAGAGCAGGTGAGCAGTTACCACAGTCCGCGATAGATGGACCATC
This sequence comes from Dendropsophus ebraccatus, assembly GCF_027789765.1. Taxonomy (NCBI): domain Eukaryota; kingdom Metazoa; phylum Chordata; class Amphibia; order Anura; family Hylidae; genus Dendropsophus; species Dendropsophus ebraccatus. Next base: position 133,178,048 of record NC_091459.1, on the reverse strand, counting down.
AATTCAAGAGCACAAATAATTTATTAATAAGCGCAACGCGTTTCGGCACCCACATATATCGGAGCCTTTCTCAAGCATGTCATAGCAAAGTACTTTGTTACGACATGCTACTATACTCAGAGAATCACTACCAGACATGCAACCAGTGCAGGCACTTCACTAAATACTGGGGTTTTACCAGTAAAATGGCCAGTTTCATTGGTTGATCATCTAGTTATTTACATGTGCCGCAGATCCTGACTGTCCGTAACAGTGTATGTTGTATGTTGAGTCTGGTCTCAAGTTACGATAATCTAGAAAGGACCATTGGATGTTGAAAATATTGTATCTTGAGGCCACTGTAAGTCGAGGGATCACTGTACTTTAAACCTCCCACCTCCTCTGTAGTTGTTCCCTTGTTCATACATCATAAGAGACCATGACCCAGCCGATCTCTGAAAAGATCATCCCAGCTGGTACTGCAGTACCAGCCAGAAGATCTTTCGCGTTGCAGAGTACTGATGCGGGCGGATCCGTGCGCGCCGCGTCAGAACTCCCCACTGTACAATATTGAGCGTGCTGCTGGAGCTGCTCTTTCCACTGTGTGCACTGACATGGTTTTCTGCGGCCATTATTTCTATGCGCTGCTACGGATCCCAGCTGGAGCGTATACTATGTGTATACGCTCCGGACGGGATCCCATAGAAGACTATGCAACGTACCTCTTTGTGAAAAGTACAAGTTGCAATCGGCAACAACAGGCGTACATTTATGAAAAGATACGGTGTGTGAACATAGCCTTACTACTAGTAGTAGTAGAGTATGGAACCTGATGGACAAAGCAGGAGATGTGCAGCTGTGTAGGGTAATAGTAGTAGTAGTAGTAGTAGTAGTAGTAGTGGTGGTGGTGGTGGTGGTGGTGGTAGTAGTAGTAGTAGTAGTAGTAGTAGTAGTAGTAATGGTGGTGGTGGTAGTAGTAGTAGTAGTAGTAGTAGTAGTAGTGGTAGTAGAAGTAGTAGTAGTGGTAGTAGTAGTGGTAGTAGTGGTAGTAGTAGTAGTAGTAGTAGTAGTAATGGTGGTGGTGGTAGTAGTAGTAGTAGTAGTGGTAGTAGTAGTAGTAGTAGTAGTAGTAGTGGTGGTAGTAGTAGTAGTAGTAGTAGTAGTAGTAGTAGTAGTAGTAGTGGTAGTAGAAGTAGTAGTAGTAGTGGTAGTAGTAGTAGTAGTAGTAGTAGTAGTAGTAGTAGTAGTAGTGGTAGTAGTAGTAGTAGTAGTAGTAGTGGTAGTAGAAGTAGTAGTAGTAGTGGTAGTAGTAGTAGTAGTAGTAGTAGTAGTAGTAGTAGAAGTAGTAGTAGTAGTGGTAGTAGTAGTAGTAGTAGTGGTAGTAGTAGTAGTAGTGGTGGTAGTTGTAGTAGTAGTAGTAGCAGCAGCAGTAGTAGTAGTAGTGGTGGTAGTTGTAGTAGTAGTAGTAGTAGTAGTAGTAGTGGCAGTAGTGGTGGTGGTAGTAGAGGTAGTAGTAGTAGTAGTAGCAGCAGCAGCAGTAGTAGTAGTAGTAGTAGTAGTAGTAGTAGTAGTAATAGTAGTAGTAGTAGTAGTATTAGTAGTAGTAGTAGTGGCAGTAGTGGTGGTGGTGGTAGTAGAGGTAGTAGTAGTAGTAGTAGCAGCAGTAGTAGTAGTAGTAGTAGTAGTAGTAGTAGTAGTAGTAGTAGTAGCAGCAGTAGTAGTAGTAGTACTAGTAGTAGTAGCAGCAGCAGCAGTAGTAGTAGTAGTATTAGTAGTAGTAGTAGTAGTGGCAGTAGTGGTGGTGGTGGTAGTAGAGGTAGTAGTAGTAGTAGTAGTAGCAGCAGTAGTAGTAGTAGTAGTAGTAGTAGCAGCAGCAGCAGCAGTAGTAGTAGTAGTAGTAGTAGTAGTAGTAGTAGTAGTGGCAGTAGTGGTGGTGGTGGAAGTAGTAATAGTAGTAGTAGTAGAAGTAGTAGTAGTAGCAGCAGTAGTAGTAGTAGTAGTAGTAGTAGTAGTGGTGGTGGTGGTAGTAGTAGTAGTAGTGGTGGTAGGATTGTTAGTTGTAGTTTTAGAAATGCTTTGGATTTCCAAAATCACTGAATTGAACAAAAAATTAGAACAACTTGCCAAATCGCTATATATTCATTTCTAATGACATCATGACAACACGTTCACAGATGAAGTAGTCCCAAAATAGTGCAGTTCCAGCCCTGCAGAATGGCTTCTGATTTACTCTTCTATGCAAATTAATTTAGACAAACCAAATTCCCTCGACAAAGAAAATGTTATTTAAAGATTTGTTAATGTCAGGATACAATAGGATTGTCTTCCTCTCCCGGTCTTCTCAGCAGGGGCATGCATAGCAGGGAGGAGGTCCCACATCAGAGATCACACAAGCCCCTGTGGCCTTTAGGTTGATTCTCCACTCCCTTCCATGCTAACAAAGGAGGTTATTCTGCACTTGTTCTCACAATCCTTTAGTAAAAGCATTAGGACTAACCAGGGCTGGGTCTCTGTGGAAGAGCTCCTTATAGTTATAAAGCCACTGTTATTGAGAGCTATTTCTTCTAATCCCTCCATACATGTGGCCGCTTGGCTCGGCCTATGTTCAGAATGGAGAGAGGGAAGCTATGGGCTGTGAGAGTCCTCTGGTGGAGCGATAGCTACCAAAAAAACAAAAGGGTCCTCTCCTCATTCATGCCAGGAATCACTAATTCAAGTTGAGCCGTTGCTCATAACTACAATTCCCAGAATGCATTGCTTTTCATAAGCTCTTCATCACAGCCCTCCCGGTCTTCGAACACAGCATTCTTGTAATATATATATCACTGGGAGAGGATGATCTAGGCTTGTAGGCTGCACATACTGGTTATAGGTAGTGATAAGACTTCAGTTCAGAGACGAGGTCAGACCAAGCTACTCCAAGACAGCCGAGGATGATGCATTGCCTTGGGAGGGGGTGGCTGGGAAGCTGCTGAGACAACACCCCACTGAAATACACAACTTCCTGTTTTTCTGAATCTAAACTATCCCTTTAATCCATGGTTTTCCATTATAATATGTATAGATGACAATAATTTCAAGAACCAAGGAATGTGACCAATGTCCAAATGGGGTAAAAAAAATATGAAAAATTGAGACTTAAAAACAACATTTTTGTATTTTTGTACCGTGGTTGAATGCTGCTACTTTATTATTGGAGATGACGTTAGAGATGAGTGCAACTCCAGCGTGCTCGAGTATGATCGTTTAGCTTTTGGATACCGGTGGCTGAAGAAGTTGGATACAGCCCTTGAGTGACCAAAAAACATGGATACGGCCTATGGCCTATGGCTTTACCCATGCTTTCGTGAACTCCCTAGGGCTGTATCCAACTTCTTCAGCCACCTGTATTTAAATGCTGATTGATCGGATACGCTCATCTCTAGCTGATGTATTGTTCCTTTGGACTAGTGGATTCCTAATCTGGGTAATGTCCATCTGAGCCTTGACACTTTGGTTACGGGTTTACAAATGCTGTTAGCAGACGCTTTAAAAAAAAAAAAAAAAATTTGAAGACCATGGGGGAGATTTATCAAACATGGTGTAAAGTGAAACTGGCTCTGTTGCCCCTAGCAACCAATCAGATTCCACCTTTCATTCCTCACAGACTCTTTGGAAAATGAAAGGTGGAATCTGATTGGTTACTAGGGGCGACTGAGCCAGTTTTATTTTACACCATCTTTGATAAATCTCCCCCATGTCCTTATCCATCTCAAGAGAATGAATCTGACCTAAGCCCAATGGACGCAGCGATAAGTAGGCGCCAATCAATTGGCAATGCCAACATTTTTAGAAAAGGTTTTGATTCCACATTGATGGAGAATATAATCCTCTATTTTTTATCTCTATTAAGTCACTGTGCATAGGTGTGCAGATGATGTTCTGAATCTATTATTTCCGAGCGAGCTGACAGATGGCATACAAACACGTTATACTCTGCATAACGTTAAAAATGTAATAGGAGCGCGCATTACCTGCTTTGCGCTGATAAGATAGGAATATATAATCAGATGTCTGAAACGACTAGACTGGTGTCTGGCACAGCGTACGTCGTCCTTACGTGACCTTGGGTATCTTATAGTTTTCTCTGACAGAAATGACTTCCTGCATCATTAGCCAGATCTCTCTCATAAAGTCAGCCACACCAGGAGAAGCGCCTGAAATTACGGAATTGTCAGGGACCGCGTCCTATAATTGGGTTATATGACAATATTTCCAATACAGGTGAAGAATGAATAATATGCATTAGGAATTTAGAGCAATAAAACTTAAAGTCTGAACTTTTGGTAAAACTTCACGTATGAGGGGTGGAGTCTTGTCTTTGTATGATACAGTTACTCAATGGTTGCTTGACATCAATACTTTGGCCTTGTACATAATGTTATAGGAAGGTTCCTGAACAGTGTCGGACTGGCCCACCGGAGGACCGGAGAATCGTCCGGTGGGCCCCCAGCTTTAGAACCTGCACCAGCACTGGCTGACATGTTGTTTCTCACTGGTCATTCATTGGTGGGCCCGCCAGGATCATTTCCTCTGGTGGGCCCCAGATACCCCAGTCTGACACTGTTCCTGAACCATGTGCAGTAAAGAGGATTCCACTCTTGTTATTTCATCTTGTAGGGGTAATAAGACCTTGGAATGTTTTGGCACAAAAAAAAAATAAAAAATAAAATATAAATAAATAAATATATATATATATATATATATATATATATATATATATATATTGTTTAATTGGTTGAATAGAGACTGATATCATATGCTATCTGAATTGGATGAAAGGGGTTATCCAGAACTGTTTGTGTTGTTATATTGACTTCAATGGAACTGAGTTGAAATACCACACACAACCTGAGGACAGGTGTGGGGCTGTTTTTCCAATCCTTGATAAACACTTTAAATAATAAACTTTTATAGAGTTTAATTCAGTGGGCTACAGAACAAGATTTAGATGCTGGAGGACCTGTGTATGGTACCATCTGACAATTACCACATATATAGTACACAGCATAGGGAATAGGCATTTGGGGGTTCTAGGATTGTGACACCCACTGATCATGAGTACCATGTCTCTGCATAGTTAAGGGACAACTCCAGCCAAAATATTTTTTTTATATGTTATTTCATAAACAAAATTAGACAAATTCCTAATGTACACTAATTATGGGAAATGCACATAAAGTGACATCATGACCGGGTCTATACCTGAAGTGTACAGCAGGGGGCGCAGTCTATGTAGAAATTACATGTATATAATACCAGGGCCCTTCCTGTGCTTTCGAGACCTGACAGGAGTTGTAGTGCAGTCATCCCCCAAAGCCCCCCAAGTCTCCTCACCCCCCAGGCTGCCTGCTCACACCAGAAGTACCAGCCCCATCCTGTGAACACTCCTCTATTGGGGTCCCTGCTGCCTCTCTCCTGCTGCGGTAATTGATCAGGTTCGTCTGGAGAGAATCTGAGGGACCACGATGGAGGGGCGTTCACCCCGCTGCACAGGACGAGGATGGTACTTCTGGTGCGATCGGGCGGCCTGGTGGGAGGGGGTTGGGGGCTTTGGGTGATGGTTGCACTACGGCTCCTGTCGGGGTGGGGATGGGTCGGCGAGCTGGCAGGGGCCAGGAAGCTGAATTCTGTGCCGAAAGCACAAGAAGGGTCCTATTATTTTTTTTTACATATAATTTCTACATATACTGCGCCCCCTGCTGGACCCTTCAGGAACGGACCAGGTCGTGACATCACTTTTTTTTTGTTGTTGTTGAGAAATTGAAGCCTGTCTGATCTACTAAATTAAGGGAAATAGAACTTTATGTGCATTTCCCACAATTAGTATACATTAGAAATTTGTCTTACTGTGCTTATGTAATAACATATTAAAAAATAGATTTTGGCCAGAGTTGTCCTTTAAGCGCAGTACTTGGACACAGAACCCCTATCGTCTGGGTAATTGGGGTTATCCTGAGGATAAGTCATACATTACATGTTGAATTTAGGACAACCCTTTAAATTTACCTATTTCTTATTAGTACAGAATGTATACTTACCTGTTCCTTATTATTGGTTTTGATGTTATTGATTTACTGTTGCCTTTTAGAGATGAGTGAACTTGCCAAAAATTTGGGTTTGTACTAGCCTGAATGATCAGCATTTGAGTCCCGCTGCTTTGAGAAGCTGGATGAAGCCATGGCCGTGTCCATGTTTCCCAGGCAGTCCTCGGGCTGCATTTACCTTTTCCGGGCAGCGGTATTCAAATGCCGGTGGGGTTTTGAAACTCAGTTCCATTGAAGTAAATGGAGCTTAATTGCAAACCTGAACTGGAGACAACAGTAGGGGGAAAGTGGCCATGTTTTTGTAGTGCTGGATAACCCCTTTAACATCCAGGTGTCTGACAGCTGTCCATCATGCTCACCCCATGAATGTTTGGCTCAGCTAAGCATCCATATGTTTTAAGTGGGGGGAGGGAAGGTAAGCCTTGGACAGACACCTCTGGAGGCTGTGTATATCCACAAAAAGTAAGGTATCATCTTCTAGGGGATAGTTAGCAGGCTTCCATGCACATTAGACTACTGCTTCTCAAGTCCAGTGGTGTCAGAAAGTGCCAGAGACTTGTAATTTGCTTCTATAAAAAAAAAAAATATCCAGTCTTCCAGTACTTACCAGCTGCTGCATGTCCTGCAGGAAGTAGTTTATTCTTTCCAGTCTGACACAGTGCTCTCTGCTGCCACTTCTGTCCATGTCAGGAACTGTCTAGAACAGTAGCAAATCCCCATAGAAAACTTCCTTGCTCTCCAGACTGGAGAGAATACACCACTTCCTGCAGGACATACAGCAGCTGATAAGTACTGGAAAACTTGAGATTTTTTTATAGAAGTAAATTCAAATCTCTGGCACTTTCTGGCACCAATTGATGTGAAATATATGTATATATATATATATATATATATATATATATATATATATATATATATATTGCTAGAGTACCCCTTTAAAGGCATAAGTAAATATATGTTTCGCCAATAGGAATGTTATACCAGTATTACAAGTGTGTAAGGACGATGCATTGTACGCTCGATATCCATGTTTTCCACCACTGTGAACGCAGCCTTAAATCTCTTTTCTCTCTTCTCCTTAGTTGTGCTCTCAAGCTGTGGATACTCAGAGAAATTAAAGATAGATCACAGGAAGATCAAATGAAAAACCTGAAACACAGTCCGGTAATTTACACCGCGTGAAATCCCCAGCAAGGAACTTCTTCATGAAAAATTGAGATGTCACCAGTAAAAGAACTCTGCGGGGAAACTTAAGGTAACGCTGCAGCGGGGGAAGGGAATGCTGATGGAGGGTGCAGCTCAGGAATACTCTAACATGGCTTCTATATGGAAGGTTCTATAGAACAACGGCCAATAATGTTATACTGTATACATTCAGACAATTAGAGGTACAATGTTGGATAGAAAGTCAGTGTGTTCCTATTCTACCAAGTTAGTATATAGTTAGAATACTGTATATACATTTTCTTTTGTGGTAAAGATATTTCAATGTGATATGTATACTTTTGTATCTTATATAGATATATTGTTACATAGATGGAGACAAGATGACTCATTCATAGTTATCTCAAAGGGGTTATCCAGCCAAGATTACTATTATTATTATTATTATTATTATAAAAAAATATTTCAAATCAACTGGTTTCAGAAAGTTATATAGATTTGTAATTTATTTCTATTAAAAAATTTCAAGTGTCCCCATACTTATCAGCTGCTGTATGTCCTGCAAGAATTGTTGTTTTCTTTCCAGTCTGACACAGTGCTCTCTGCTGCCACCTCTGACTGTCCAGAGGAGCAACAAATCCCCATAGGAAAATTTTTCCAGCTCTAGACAGGTGGCAGCAGAGAGCACTGTGTCAGACTGAAAAGAAAACTTTTCCTGCATGACATACAGCAGCTGATAAGTATGGGAAGACTTGAGATTTTTAAATAGAAGTAAATTACAAATCTGTATAATTTTCTGAAGCCAGTTGATTTGAAAGAAATTTTTTTGGGCTGGACAACCCCTTTGAACACAGAAGAAAGGCTAAGGGAATCCAATACAGTAGGTATTGCTTTCCTTGCTCCTAGGTGCTGAACCTCTGATCCCATTCTAGCACTTTCCTGCATGAAGAAGGTGATGTAAGCATTGCTTATCCATGTACTAAGTTGCAAGTAAAAGCATGCATCACCTTGTGGTCATTGCATGTTGCGTACAGGTCTACACAGTCCATAGAGAAAACTATTGGGCAGCGGGTTGCTAGGGAGCGAGGACAGGAATACGTTTTAAGATTCCAGGACAATCCCTTCAACCCCAAGACTAAAGCCTTAGAGGTGTTTCCAACATTAGACACATATGGCTGCTTTATTTTATTTTATTTTATTTATCTCACTAATTTTCATCAACATACATATAATACCCTACTGTTCTTGGATTAAATGGATTGTCCAGCGAAAATCTTTTTCTTTCAAATCAACTGGTGTCAGAAAGTTATATAGATTTGTAATTTACTTCTATTAAAAAATCTCAAGTCTTCCCATACTTATCAGCTGCTGCATGTCCTGCAGGAAATGTTGTTTTCTTTTCAGTCTGACACAGTGCTCTCTGCTGCCATCTCTGGCCGAGACAGAGAAGGAGACTCTAAAGAAGGAGATGTTTTCTATATGAATCCCCATAGAAAACCTCTCCTGCTCTGGAAAGTTTCTGTCTCGGCCAGAGATGGCAGCAGAGAGCACTGTGTCAGACTGAAAAGAAAACAGCTAATAAGTGTGTTGGAAAAGACTTCAGAAGAGAAGGATTTAGGGGTAATGATTTCTGAAAGCCTTAAAATGAGTCACCAGTGCAACCAGGCGGTGGGGAAAGCAAATCGTATGCTGGGGTGTATAGCTAGAGGTATAACCAGTAGGAAGAGGGAGATTGTGATCCCGCTGTATAGAGCTCTGGTGAGGCCACATCTGGAATACTGTGTCCAGTTCTGGAGACCTCACCTAAAAAAGGACATTGATAAAATAGAACGGGTCCAAAGACGGGCTACAAAAATGGTGGAGGGTGTGAGGCATAAACCATATCAGGAAAGACTTAAGGATTTGAATCTGTATAGTCTGGAGGAAAGAAGGGAAAGGGGGGACATGATTGAAACCTTTAAGTATGTTAAGGGACTAAATAAGGTTCAAGAGGGGAGTGTTTTTAGTAAAAAACTGAGCTCAAAAACAAGAGGACACAGTGAGAGGTTAGTTGGGGGAAAGATCAGAAGCAATGTAAGAAAATATTATTTTACTGAAAGAGTAGTAGATACCTGGAACAAACTTCCAGCAGAGGTGGTTGGTAAATCTACAATAACAGAATTTAAACACGCCTGGGATAGACATATATCTATCCTAAGATAATAAGGAAGAAAATACTAAAAGGGCAGACTAGATGGACCCAGTGGTCTTTTTCTGCCGACAATCTTCTATGTTTCTATGTTTCTATGCTGGATAACCCCTTTAACTCAATCTCTACAGGTTTTTTTTTTTCTTTCAAGCTAAAAAACTAACATAAAGCATTTGCAACCTTCTATTTTAGCTTTATGTGAGGTAGCCAATATCCCAGTTTTACAGGCCTATTTGGTTATCACATGTGAGTGTGGTAATACGGTAGAGCTGCAGTATAGACTCAAATCTTGCCATCTTATAATAACATCAGATTCATAAAAAATGAATTTATTGGAAGGAAATAAAATGGGTTGAATAAAACTTGTGTTGAATTTGGAAAAACCGTTGGTGTTAGGCTGGGTTCACACTACGTTTTTGTGATCCGTTTTATTTTTCGTCCGTTAAAAAAAAAAAAAAAAAAACGATAAAAAACGGATTGCATTGTGTGCATCCGTTTTGATCCGTTTTTCCATTGACTATCATTATATAAAAAAAAAAAAATGGATCAAAACGGATCCGTTTCTTTTAACGGACAGAAAAATAAGGTCTACTCCGGTTTTGTGTACGTCAAAAAGAACCGATCTGTTTTGATCCGTTTTTTTTTTTTTTATAATGGAAGTCAATGGAAAAATGGATCAAAACGGATGCAAACAACACAATCTGTTTTTTCATCCGTTTTTTCTTTTTTTGCAAAAAAAAAAGATGGAAAAAAAAACAGATTGCAAAAACATAGTGTGAACCCAGCCTTAGATGTGTTGAGCTGTTTATATTGGGGTTTTTTTTGTCTTTGTTTTACATACAACTAAAAGTTTGTAAACTTTACAACATCCTTAATTTGCAATGGAGGTTGAATATATGTGATTGTAACTTTATAAGACATTCCACATTCCACTGCCTGACTGAGAAGTTCAGGAAAAAGAACACAGTACCTCAGATGACACAGTAATGCATTACATTTATTTCTAAGTGCTTCCTTCAGAAAGCTTCCTGACACATGCTAGTTTGCACATCGTATTTGAGCTGCCATAGCTAGAACTCTTAACACACATCAGATGCATAATGTGCGCACTTGTATTTAATGAACAGTTTACCTCACAGAAAGAAACAGAATTTTGATATATTGTTGCAGTGTCCCGTTGTGTACCCATTGTTGGACATTCATGCCTGGCTCAGATGTGTATCAGATGGAGTCCTAATGTTTGCACTTGTTTTGGCTGTATGCAGTATTAGACTGGCCCACCATAGGAACAGAGAATCCTCCAGTGGGCCCCCAGCTTTACAACCTGCACTAACACTGACTGATATGTTTTTTCTCACTGGTTCTTCATTGGTGATCCCCCAGGATCATTTCCTCTAGTGGGCCCTGGATACGCCAGTCTGACACTGGTTGTATGTGATAGGAACCTCATTCACATTACCTTGGTCCATTACAGCGTAGGAACATCTCAGCCTTTTCTAGGGCTGTGCTGTAGCCCCAACTTCTCCCTCCCCAGAAAGAAACCAGTTTAGTCTAGCCAGCTTCTCCAGCTGAGAGAGTAGGCTTTGTCAGGCCTAGCCCAGAATCGGTAAGGTCTCAATAGCTCCAGCAGAATTTGAATTATATCCTTGAGAAAGCACTGTAGTCCACTTCCAGGGAGAGAAAAGAGAGTAGACGGTAGAGAAGACAGGGACTTTGTGAAAAGGTGGACAAGGACCATACAGCTATCTTAGTACCAGAGCTTCAGGCCGGGCCTAGAGACATTGTGGCTGCCCAGCACCAGTTTATCCCACGGAACTGTACCCCACAACTCAACTTGGAAATCTACTAGGAGCCAGTCAACTAATGTGGATCCCTCAGAGGAGAAGTCATTGAATTAGTTGTGGAACATCAAGTTAATGGGACCCCAGATTTCTCCCTTATTAAAGGGGGAACTATCAGCAAGTTGGAAAAATCTAACCTGCTGATATCCCCCTATTGAGGTACTGTATGTCTCTTACCTTCCTCCTTGGTGCCATTCCTGCGCTGTTAGTAGTGTAATCCTTGGTCCGGAGCATCGATAGAAGCACTGCCCTCAGAGCAAGAACCATTGATTATCATTAGAAGGAGCGGGTGGGCTCATGCTCTGGGGGCGGGGCAGAGCTCCTAAAGGTGCTACGGAAGAAGGATTACACTACTAACAGCACTGGAACAGCGCCGAGGAGGAAGGTAAGAGACATACTATCCAAAATAGGGGGCTATTAGGCTATTACAATAGTCTAACCTGCTAATAGTTCCCCTTTAAAAGCAATACCCTTGCTCCAGCCATCTATTAGAATACCGTGTTACAAGTGACTGTACTACCACCACCGTGTTTTATATATATACAGTATATATATATATATATATATATATATATATACAGGTAAACAACCGCAGCACTCGAAGTACAGTCAAAAAAGCGTGAAGTTTATTCCACCCAAAACTTGCGACGTTTCGCTCCCACACTGGGAGCTTTTTCAAGCAGTGTGGGGGCGAAACGTCGCAAGTTTTGGGTGGAATAAACTTCACGCTTTTTTGACTGTACTTCGAGTGCTGCGGTTGTCTACCTGTTTATATACTACGCACTGTTGGTCCCTTGTGCTGACCGCTTGGCACCCACCTTCTTATACTTTGAGGAGTGCTGCAGGACTTTCTTATTTTATATATATATATATATATATATATATATATATATATTTTTTTTTTTTTTTTATTTTTTTTTTTACCTCTGTATCCGGCCCATGCGAACACCAAGGTTACTGTACACACCATCCGACCAGACACTTAGCACTATGTGAAACGACCCCCCTCACCACTGTGTCAGTCCAAAGAGTGCAGGATTATGCTGTGAGGTCCTTGGGCCATGTGACATAAGTTCCAGTCACGGTGACTAGCTGTGGGATAGGTCCCAGTAACATCACACATGTTTCCCCTGCTGCTTAGACACCTTGCCTTCCCTCTGGGGGGGCTGCACTTACATAACTCATTCATCACTGTATAAAAGAACTCTGAAAAGTTTTCTTCAGATACCAACCACACCCGTGGTTTGTCATGGCAACACGTTCCGAAGGTAAAGTCACTTATGACGCTGGGTGATTCACCGAGTCATTGTGCAGACACCCTCAACATCTTCTCATAGAAGTGGTCTGGTTTCCAGTTACCAGGCAACTACAGCTGTTTTCCATATACGCTTTTAGATAAGAAAGGGAATACGCTAGACGTTGCTGCTGGAGAAGTTCAATGGGGAATAGAGTGGGATGCATTTGTCTATAGGTGAGAAAAGTGACAGCAATGGAAATTCCCCAACACAAACTATTTGCTTGACCTTTTACGAGTTATTCAGTGAGTAATGAGACCGATGACATGCGCGTAGGAATATGTATATGATTCCATTTTTATCCCTTTCTTTAGCATGATAATTCTATGTTATCACCTAACAACGCTCAAGACTAGTGTGTAGAGATGAGCGAACCTCGAGCATGCTCGAGTTTATCTGAACCCGATCGTTCGGCATTTGATTAGCGGTGGCTGCTGAAGTTGGATAAAGCTCTAAGGTTGTCTGGAAAACATGGATACAGCCAATGACTATATCCATGTTTTCCACATAGCCTTAGGGCTTTATCCAAGTTCAGCAGCCACCACTAATCAAATGCCGAACGATTAGGTTCGGATGAACTTGAGCATGCTCCAGGTTCGCTCATCTCTACTAGTATGCTACATATTGGTAGAAGAGAACATGACTAGGAAAAGTCAATCATTAGGTGACGGAAAACATAACAAACATCTTATTTTTACCTCTTCCTACTTCCGCACCATTTACTGCACCCCCCCCCCATCCTGATATAGATGGAGCTCCCCTTCTATATCAGAACGTGGGGTGTACTAAGTGACTCCCAGTAGAGCCATCACACTACATTCTTATCTAACCCATGCTAAGATCCTGCAAGATTTACCTAATTTGTGTAATGTTTACTTTGCTGACCACAAATTTACTGAGCATGTGTGTTTGTTGTCCCCTGATGAACCCTAGATGGCAGGGGAAACACGTTGAGACAAAATTGACATTTCTAATTTGACTCTTAATGAGAGTATTGTGTATCATTTATGGACAATAATGGTACGGACATGTTTTAAGTAAGCTCCTTAATGGGGAGTATTGGTACATAAGAATAACATTGGTTTTCTGGACTAGGTCTGACACTGCACTTGATGTTTTTTTTTATCATTGTGGGGTTATTTTGTTACTTTTATATTTTAGCTGAATATCATTAAAAGTTATCGTTTTAAGTGACTATGGATCTGCGAATGTTGACATATTGACACAGTCCCTGATGAATTCTGTAATATTTGGAGCGCTGAAACCCAGCGGAGGCTGTGATGTGGGAATTGTCAGGAAAAAACATCTTGTGTGAAGTAACATAGGCGGGAAAGAGACACCTGTGAAGAGAACAGGATATGGATCTAGATTGAAGGGTTTAATTCTGACTGGTACCACTTTGGAGAAATGAAGTTGCCATAGAAAGTGAAGAAAAAGTTCAGTAAGCTTGGTTATCTTTAGTACATTGGCCTGTATGTGTCTTCTTGTTTTAAAGGAGAAGTCTGGCGGGAGGAGAGTAAAAAACTATTATGGGCAGGGCGTAGGGGCGGGGGGATAAATAAAAAAGACAATATGTTTACCGCTTCCAGTGCCGACGCTGCACCAAATCATGGACCCCACTGGTTGTCATCTTCTCCCGGGTTCCGGGGACGTCATGGCCTGGGTTTGAGGTCACAGACAGTCCCAATCAATGACCGGCTGAGCAGGGCATCCATCAGCCGGGTCATGACGTAGCCAGAGGGGAGCTCAGAAGACAGACGGCGGGGTCCAGGAGCAGGACATGGCTTTGCGGGCGCCGGAACTAGTGACTGTAGCTTCTTTTTTATTTTCCAGACACCCCCTGCCCGTAACGATTACTGACACCTCCCACCCCCACCGGACTTCTCCTTAAACAGAAAACAACTTGAAGGAAGAGAAACATGAACTCCACACTGCAAATTTGTCTGACTTGTTTGCTTGATCACAATTCTGATTAAGAAGCAACCCGGTAGCTCAGTGGTTAACATGGTTGGCCAGCAGGGCTAGGGTACTGAATCTGAACCATCTATTTAGCGTATGTATGTTCTTTACACGTTTGGGTTGGCTTCCTCCAGTTCCACCAGTTTTTCTCCTAATCATTGGTTCGTTGACTTCCTTTAAAACTGTGTCGTGTTTCAGTTCGCGAAATTGCTGTAGTCCCATTGTAGACAAAGAATGATGTGAATGATGACAGTTTTATATGCAACATGGTGTTAGCAAGCCCACTAGACTGATCCAGCAACCATTAAAAGGGGTTATCCAGAATTACAAAAACATGGCCATTTTTATCCAGAAACAGCACTGCTCTTGTCTCCAGTTTGAGTGCAGGTTTTGTCGGTTAGTTTCATTGAAGTTAATGGAGCTTAATTGCAAACCACATCTGAACTGGAGACAAGAGTGGTGTTGTCTCTGGAAGAAAGCAGACTTGTTTTTGTAGCTCTGGATAACACCTTTAAATGGATTGGCAACTTTATAGTGAAATTGCTCAGTGTACAGTATAGTAAGCGTAGTTACTGCGTTTACAGACAGCAGCTAAAATCAGACTCCCCTCCTCCAGGCTGTGCTGTCCTGCTCTGTGGTGAGTCTGTCCATAAGATGACTGACAAGGAGAAGCATGTGATCATGCCCCGCCTCCAATTTTCCAACACTGCATATGCCTATGCATATGACAGGGGGCTTGGCATCGTCACATGCACCTCCATGTCGGCCATCTTATGGACAGACTCACCACAGAGCAGGACAGCACAGCCTGGAGGAGTGAAATAACTACACTTACTAATACTGTACACTGAGCAATTTTACTACAAAGTGGCCAACCCCTTTAAGGATTGCAAACAGAAGACCTACCATAAGTTTTTGGTGAAAAAGGATAACAATGTCCATGAACCATCCATTTCAAGTAAGAAAAGTCCATCCTGATAGTATACAGCATTTCTATATTTACGAGTCTTGCTCTCAGACAAGCTTGTAGAGCACAGAAAAGATGGATGAAATATTAGTAGCATTGTACAATGAAAGGCCCTTCCTCCGGTGATTGAAATGTTATGTTGTTTGGTAGAACAGGTAGTAATAATGACATGCTTCCCTAACACATTGCATTGCATTAGTGGCTTGTCAGTTCTATCACCGCTCTCTGAATTATTTATTAGAAGGTTTTTTTTATAGACAAATTTCTCCAGCCTAACATTGCTATATGTATTTTCCAAATACATCATTGCTAAATAGCGTACAATGTATCTTCCTGCGGAAGCCGATAAGTTAATGGACTTTGTCTTGATATAAAAATAGACCTTGGCATTTTAATGAGGGAAAAATGCAAGTTGGTAAATTCCCGACATTGCAGCTGGTAAGGTATTTCTGTGGGATAGCTTTAAGGACAGACTATAGTATCATAAAATGTCCTACTAAATCATCATCATAATGATTATTAGCACGCTGGCTGAATATAGATCAGGGATCCATGGGGCTTGGATGTTCCCATAACTCTTCCCTTTGTTTACTCGGAGTGTTTAATATTCCGGACTGGTGAGCGATATTACATCTGCTTATTAATGGAATCAATGGCGGTATCATTTCTAATCGGCTCCCTGATCTGTTTGTTTGAATTTCTATATGATTAGTTTTTATGTTTTTTGTGCCCTCGTATAATATGAGCATTAAAGCTATCAGAAGTGGTATGGGCAGCAATAAGTGATTATATGTTTGATGTGGACCTATACACTGCTGATACTGAGATCTTGGTGTAGAAGCCATATTTTAATAGGGTTTATCCAGCGAAAAATTGTTTCTTTCAAATCAACTGGTTTCAGAAAGTTTTATAGATTTGTAGTTTACTTCTATTTAAAAATCTCACATTTTCCCATACTTAGCTGCTGTATGTCCTGCAGGAAGGGGTGTATTCTTTCCAGTCCAGTGCTCTCTGCTGCCACCTCTGTACATGTCAGGAACTGTCCAGAGCAGAAGAGGTTTTCTATGAGGATTTGCTTCTGCTCTGGACAGTTCCTGACATGGACAGAGGGGGCAGCAGAGAGCCCTGTGTCAGACTGGAATACACCACTTCCTGCAGGACATACAGCAGCTAATAAGTACTGGAAGTACTGGATTTTTAAACTGAAGTAAATTACAAATCTATATAACTTTCTGAAACCAGTTGATTTGAAAGAAAAAGATTTTTGCTGGATAACCCTTTTAAAGGGCAACTGCAGCGAAAAACTGTTCCTTTTAAATCAACTTGTTTAAATAAAAATTCCAGAGATTTGTAATTTACCTACTTATCAGCTGCTGCATATCACAGACATAGATGTAGATGTGTAGGACATACAGCAGCTGATAAGTACTGGAAGACTTGATATTCCTTAGTAGAAGTACTGTAAAGTATAATTCTCTGGCAGTACCCCTTTAAGGGGACTGTCTCTCATGGGGTCTTTGGTTTTATTGGTGGGTGGTGTTTAATCCTTATCTTTTATAATGCTTTAGGCTTATATAATATATTTATCAGTTGGAATACAGGTTGGATTGTAATAAGTGTCCTGACTGTGGTCGTATATTGCTGCTAAATGAATATGTAGGTATTTTAATCCTTTTCTGAAGGATCCCTGAAAAATGAGGTGGAATCTCGCACCTAATAAGTGATCTATAATTGGTTGTAAACATCCATAAATTATGGTTTGTCAGGAAACTTATCCCCAGTAGTGGTAGGGAGTATTTTCACCTTGCCTGGGGATTAGAGATGAGCAAATTTACGGTACAAACTATGCAAATTGCTTAAAGTCCATGCCGCTCCGTGCTGCTCCACCCCGGGTGCCTAGAAAAGCTGGATCCAGTCCTGGGAAACTTCTCTCAGGACTGGATCCAGCTTTTCCAGGCACCGAGGGGGGAGTGGCACGGACTTTATAGGCAGAAGGCTGATAAAGCAGGTTGCTGAACTAATATAGTGATTCGCTTAGTTTGTACTGTAAATTCGCTCATCTCTATTGGGGATGTATGCCATTAGCCAGTAAGGGAATAACTGGCTCCTCATTTATGAGGATCAAGAGCCCGTTCCGGATCCCCATTGGACCGGCGATCTGATCCTCAAGGTTCTGGACAGGCAGAGGAATATGTCAATCAAAAGACACTGCTCAGCTGCAGCGATCAAGGCTAGCAGCGAGCAGTGTAACTCCTGCATTGCCAGGAGGACGAGAAGCAAGTGGGTGTATCACACAAAATGTAAAAACCAGGACCAGTTCACACCAGGCTCACTGCACATTCCTGACACGAACGTTGGGTAAGTTTGCTCTTCACCAGTTGGGATCCCTCTTTAGTTTTACCTGTACGTGAAACATCAATCATTTTGAGCTGCGCTGAAAGACATCCCCAGCTCCACCCTAACCCTGTCACTATCCGATTAGTCAATCATTTTATATAAGATTTTCTTCTCTTGCGGATTATGTAGAAGCTATAAAGTACATTATTATTAGTCCTGCTTACAGAATAATAAGATCTATGGAAAATTAAGTCATCGTCAGTCCTATTCCCGTCTCTGACAACTCTATTCACAGCGTGTCACTGCCGCTCTATACCTTCTTCTTCATTCTTCGACAAACGTTGCTTATGTGTAAATTTCATTGTCCGGGCTTCACCTTCTCCTATTCTTCATGGCGTTCTCAGTCTCTTCTTTACCTGCTGTTTGTAACACCGCTAAACAGCAAAAATAAAATAAAACGCTATATATAATGACCGTACAAAAAAGCCATCAAATAACAATGATAGACGAGAAGACTTTACTGATCTCGCTACGACTACACCGTTACAAGGAACTATCGGAATCCTGGAAGAAAATTTCAAAGTTTCTCGTAGCAATATCACATCCTTTAAGGATATAGTCACATCCCACCACCTAAAGGAAAAAAAAAAAAAAAAGATGAGGAATAACATTGGCTCCCCATGATTTATTTACCACCTTTACAGCAAGGCAACATTTTGGTCTTGTAGGACCTCTGTAATGTATAATTGATGAAGATCCTACAAGGCTAACGTGTTTCCTTTGTGTATACATGGGTAAATAAATCATGATGGTAAAACAACATTGGTTGCTGATGTTGCTCCTTTCTGTTCCTTCTATGTCATCTGCTTGTACCACCTTGTTGGCATTCTGTACGGTATACATGCCAAGCAATTGATGAGATTTTACATAATTGGCAACAGGGCTTTGTGTTCCTGCCAACTAATAAGGTCAGAAGTGTCTCTAGTGTTCTCTTTGCTTCATTGTGGTTTGAAGCCCCTGGCACACCTAACAAACAGATGAGTGCCCTTCCATATAATGGCCTAAACAAATAAACATGTGGGCAACTCAAGTTTGCCAAATCATGGGTGGGTTCATAATATGGCACATAGGATCTGCCTGCATAAATGTTGGCTGCAATATCCCCCCCCCCCCCTCCCCAATTGCCTTAAAGGGAAAACCATGAACAGGTTAAAAGCATCTAACCGGGTAATATCTCCCTATAGTGCACAGGGCGCTGAGGATGAAGGTAAGTTTCTTCACCCTCTGTGTGTTTTTTTTTGTTAATCCATATGCTAATTAGACGGTTTGGCACATTGGGGCTGGGACTACTGCCCTCAGTGCACCGATCCATAATGGCCGACACTTCTAATTAATTTTGAGGCAGCGCTCTGCAGTGATGTCACACGAAAACAGTGCTGAGGATGAAGGTAAGAAACCTACATCCATTCTCAGCATCCCGTTCATTATAGGGAGATATCAGCAGGTAAGATACTTTTAACCTGTGGACTCAGTAAAGAGCTGAGGATCCTGTAGACTCAGTAAAGAGCTGAGGATCCTGTAGACTCTGTGAAGAGCTGAGGATCCTGTATAGTGAAGAGCTAAGGATTCTGTAGACTCAGTAAAGAGCTGAGGATCCTGTAGAGTGAAGAGCTGAGGATCCTGTAGAGTGAAGAGCTGAGGATCCTGTAGACTCAGTGAAGAGCTGAGGATCCTGTAGACTCAGTAAAGAGCTGAGGATCCTGTAGAGTGAAGAGCTGAGGATCCTGTAGAGTGAAGAGCTGAGGATCCTGTAGACTCAGTAAAGAGCTGAGGATCCTGTAGAGTGAAGAGCTGAGGATCCTGTAGAGTGAAGAGCTGAGGATCCTGTAGAGTGAAGAGCTGAGGATCCTGTAGATTCAGTGTCAAATTAATTATGACTTAGAGAATCCACATTTCTGGTACCTGGACCTGGAGGCAGACTGGGCAAGAAGGTTCTAGGTTCAGACAAATGCCACTCACTATAATAGAGGTATAACTGTTTTACACTTATATATCTTATTGTTGCCTCCCATAGCTACATTACAAGCGGCCTAGATCACCATCTAGTTTTGTCAGATACCTCCACAGAATAATAACCTGCAGTGCCGTTATATGTCATGTTACAGATCGAATTAATAAACCAACATCTAATTGTGGTATTTTTCTTTATAGCTTGGGGAACGCCATATGTATGAATGGTAATTGTAAGAGCTAATATCTGTTCTTACATTGTAGCTTTGGGCAACATTAATAAATCCAGAGTACAAAAATACTGTGTGATCAACCATGTTCACTATACAAGCTAAAACTAGAATATCAATAACCACAAATTTTATACAGAAAAGAAATAAAATCAATTCTTCTACAATCTTAGTAAATTTCTGCTGTGTGCGACATTGGTGCTGATTTACTAACGTTTTCCCGGCAACAAAGTGTTGAGTTTTTCGACATGTTTACTAAAGGTGCGCAACACAATTTTTCCAAATAACCAACAAACCCGTTATTTTTGTTCAAAAATCTGCCAAATGGGTGTCATGGGTGTGTCCTTTAAAACGCACCACAACCGACAGATTTACTAAGCAAACCATCTAAAAACCGTCCGCTTCTAGGGTGGTGGGATAGTCGGGTTTTAGTTTTGTCCTGTGAAAAACCTTCCAGATTAAGGCTATGTGCACACACTGTAAGAGACCGGCCGTTCTCTGACCCGGCCGATCTCTGAAAAGATCATCCCGGCCGGTACCGGATGATCTTTAGGGCCGCAGAGTTCTGATGCGGGCGCACACGGATGCGCCCGCATCAGAGCTCCACACTGTACACTATGGAGCGTACGCCCGGAGCCGCTCGCTACATAGAGTGCACTGACATGTCAGTTTTCTACGGTGCTGCGAGAGATCCCGGTTGGAGCGTATACTAAGTGTATACACTCCAGCCGGGATTCCTTAGAGGCCAGGTAACGTATATTTTCGTATTAATCACAGCCGTTGTTGCAATCATCAACAACAGCCGTACATTTACGAAAATATATGTTGTGTGAACATGGCCTTAATAAGAAAAAAAAGACAAAACCGACAGCATTACAGCTTGTTAGTAAATAAGCCCCATTGTGCGTTATTGGGTGTACAGTTAGGTGCATGGAGGGGACACATACAATATTCTGTGCGGGTGATAACTGTAATCTTTAATGCCAGATCTAATTGTTCCTATAATATTTTAACCTAGAGCTGGGTGTTTTATCAGTAGTACACACACAGGGCTTCCTTTCCCTTACTTCTCAGGCCGACCAGGGTACAGCACGGCACATACTCCTCTCTGCAATGCCATGACATTTTGCTGGTAAAAATGTATTGAGCAACCTGGCATTGTACTGGCCTGATGATTTACATATTATACTACTATAGATGGCCTGTGAGGCAGGAAGGGTTACTGATGCACTGGGCTTTGCGAGGTGTTATCTGAGCAGGAATGAAATAAACAGCAAGGAAGGGGTTACATTATACACTGGTAGTGCTGCTGAGTAGCTAAAGGGAGAGGGAAGGGAGAGATCACACTGCAGTGCTGTTGGTATACAGCAGTAGGTACACTGTTATTTACACAAAGGACTAAGCTTTGTGGGTTACAGGGGAGTACAGGGAAGCCTTTATGTACTTGTCACTAAAAGTGTGCATTATTAGGCATGATCAGGTTTGTAGCTACACAGTCGGTCTGCAGGTATAAAGTCAAGGCTTTCTCTCTTTCTCTTGCCCATAGCTTAGGCTAAGCCCCTGTATTCTGTCCTGATCTAGCTGCTGCTAGAGACAGAATTGCCCAAACAACAGGAGGTGGACATCATATTACAGGGGAGGGAAATTTCTGAAGGTGAGGAGTCATTTTTGATAAATTAAGTGATTTACAAATATGTTAGGATTCGGGATCATTGGTTATCACATGGTGGGAAGTTGTTTCAGGGGTCAGTGACTAGTGGCAGTTAACAGTGAAGCTATGAAATGATGATATAAGCTGTATTAGTTCAGTTACATTTTTTTAAAACCATTGTTGTGGATCTAGGTCTACATGATGTATTTCCTGGTATATGTGTTCTTTATCCATGTACCCTGTAGGACCATCAAAATGTCAAGCAGCCTCAAGACACACCATGCACAGTGCACACTGCAGGGCACTAAAAATGTCAAGAAACTTCAGGACACCCTAGGGTCAACAACACATAAAGGACCTTGGTATAGCGATCAATGTTTTACTTTGGTTTATGCAGTTGCTACAGTCTCTGTGACTAAAAGGCAAAACCCCCAAAATCTGGCATCATGAATTTAGTGTATACCTTAAAGGGTTGTTTGAGAGATTCAGCTGTCATATTAACATCCTCCATGGCATGCTATTCACATGTGATCAATGGGACAGCAACTGGATCCAAGAATGATGGAGCCATAGTGATCAATGGACATCATTGTATAGAATAACGTTTTTTTAAGTGATTATATGTGTATTTCATTCTGCTATAAGCAAGTAGTAGCCATTAATAAGTTAGGATTTATCTCTGTTTTGTTTGAGATTATATACATCACTCCAAATGGAAAGATAGATAGATAGATAGAGAGAGAGAGAGAGAGAGAGATAGATAGATAGATAGATAGATAGATAGATAGATAGATAGATAGATAGATAGGAGATAGATAGATAGATAGATAGATAGATAGGAGATAGATAGATAGATAGATAGATAGGAGATAGATAGATAGATAGATAGATAGATAGATAGATAGATAGATAGATGATAGATAGATAGATAGATAGATAGATAGATGATAGATAGATAGATAGATAGATAGATAGATAGATAGATAGATAGATAGGAGATAAATGATAGATAATAGATAGATAGATAGATAGATAGATAGATAGATAGATAGATAATAGATAGATAGATAGATAGATAGATAGATAGATAGATAGATAGATAGATAGGAGATAGATAGGAGATAGATAGATAGGAGATAGATAGATAGATAATAGATAGATAGGAGATAGATAGATAGATAGATAGATAGATAGATAGGAGATAAATGATAGATAGATAGATAGATAGATAGATAGATAGATAGATAGATAGATAGATAGATAATAGATAGGAGATAGATAGATAGATAGATAGATATTTTAAGGATAAGAAAGGGGGAAAAAAACACCCAAAGTGAGCACATGAGTGTCAGCTGTCTTTTCTAGTTCTTTTATTTGATCTATAAGAGGATGGACATGTATAGGTCCTTTAACCCCTTTCAACTGTTCTGTAACATGATATAGGACCATAGGTTATTACACTGTTGAGGTATCTTTAAATTTGAATATCTGTAACTAAACTAGTATGGAACACCCTTGCGAAGTCTGTCGATAACCCATATACACCTACAATAATATATGGAGTAATATGAGGAAAGCATAACTGATGAGACCTACAGCATATCAGTATAAGGAGTAAGCCATATGTGCAAACATTTGTGTATGCAATATAGCAAGAAGAGCACAACAGAAAGTACAAAAATGTGCCAAATGCAAAAGTATGGTGGGCAATGCATATTATAAAACATAAAGTCCGTATAGTATATGATATGGCATGATATTATAAAAATAGTATACCTAATATGAGATGTATACCTAATATGAAATGTACTTGTATTTACTACATAAATGCAAGTACATAATGAAAAAGGATAAAAAAAAAAAACTATAGGCTGCTCTTCATCAGAGGACTAATGCTGGTCCTAAGGGTCTCAATTAGACCTTTTGGCTTGAATGATTTAATGTTTTTTTTCATTAGCATGTTCAATATTTGGATAGACAATACAGTACACCTACAACAAGGACTACAACCCTATTCAGAACCACTACAACCTACAACATTATATTCTTTTTTTTTTTCAAATTAACTGGTGTCAGAAAATTATACAGATTTGTAATTTACCTCTATTTCAAAATCTTGACCCCTTCCAGTACTTATCAGCTGCTGTATGTCCTGCAGGAAGTGGTGTATTCTTTCCAGTCTGACACAGTGCTCTCTGCTGACATCTCTTTCCATGTCAGGAACAGTTCAGACCTGTAGCAAATTCCCATAGAAAACCTCTCCTGCTCTGGACAGTTCCTGACATGGACAGAGGTGGCAGCAGAGAGCACTGTGTAAAACTGGAAATAATGCACCACTTCCTGCAGGGCATACAGCAGCTGATAAGTGCTAGAAGGGTCATTAAATGTTGTTTTCTTTCCAGTCTGACACAGTGCTCTCTGCTACCACTTCTGACTGTCCAGAGCTGCAGCAAATTCCAATAGAAAATTTTTCCTGCTCTGGACAGGTGGCAGCAGAGAGCACTGTGTCAGACTGAAAAGATAACTTTTCCTGCATGACATACAGCAGCTGATAAGTATGGGAAGACTTGAGAATTTCAAATAGAAGTAAATTACAAATCTATATAACTTTCTGGCACCAATTGATTTAAAAGATTTTTCCCCCTTCACTGGAGTCACCCCCTAAAGCTCCAATTGACCTGTATGAACTATGATGCTGTGGACTGCAGTGGTGATGGGTCTGGTAAAACTTCATAAAATGTCTTTATATCTAGTCAAATAATTCCCACCTATACTTTATAGCAATAAATAATAAATAGTAAGGACACTCTAAGCCACTTACATAGCTCGATATTCCGAAAGGGTTAAGAACGATTCCATATTCCAGGCTGTACTTCGAACTGTATAATGTTTTAATGGAGTCTTCCCCTAATGTAAATTTAATAGCGATATCTTGTAAACATAACTTCCATTCCAAGGATGCCACACATGCCTTGAGTGACGTCGTTTTCACGTCTCAATCATTTACTATCTTTTCCATAATGTAGATCTGTTCTTACTTTTAGGCCCATTGGAATTCCTAAGGTCTCTGGTTGTTATGATACCATATTCTTTGTACCCAATGGCTGGCCCAAGGCTGGTGGGATTCTGCTTCAAATGACAGAACTAAGGTCCGGTTAATAAAGATAAGGCAATGTTCACACACCATAAAATGAAGGTTAAATACAGACGTAATTTTGAGGAAAAAATACGGTCATAATTTCAATGTAATTATGTGCTCAATCGAAGTCGATGGGTATTGACTTAGCTATTAAAGGGGGTGACCACTTTATAGTAAAATTGTTCAATGTACAGTATTAGTAAGTTTACTCACAGGGGGGAGATTTATCAAACATGGTGTAAAGTGAAACTGGCTCAGTTGCCCCTAGCAACCAATCAGATCCCACCTTTCATTTTCCAAAGACTTTGTAAGGAATGAAAGGTGGAATCTGATTGGTTGCTAGGGGCAACTGAGCCAGTTTCACTTTACACCAGTTTGATAAATCTCCCCCACTGTATATACTGACAGAAGCTCCCTATGTACCTCAAAGAACTTAAAGGGTTTATTCAGCGCTACAAAAACATGGCCACTTTTGCCCCCCTCTAGTCTCCAGTTCAGGTGTGCTTTGCAGTTAAGCTCTATTTACTTCAATGGAACTGAGTTTCAAACCCCACCCAGTCTGGAGTCAAGAGTGGTGCGAAAGTGGCCATGTTTTTATAGCACTAGATAACCCCTTTAAATCAGACTCCCCTCCTCTAGATTGGGCTGTCCTGCTCCGTGGTGAGTATGTACATAAGATGGCTGACATGGAGGAGCATGACCAGGCCCCGCCCCTTAGTGTCCACCACTTAGCCTGTATATGTCTATGATGGATACTAAGGGGTGGGGCATGGTCACATGCTCTTCCATGTCAGCCATCTTATGGACAGACTCACCACAGTACAGGACAGCACAGCCTGGAGGAGGGGAGTCTGATTTAAGCTCTATGCAGTACACAGGGATCGACTTTCCATAAGTATGTGAATACACTTACAGTACGTATACTACACCCAAAACAATTTTACTATAAAATAGACAACCCCTTTAAATGATGGTAGACAATTTTTTAGGTGTGATATTCGAGGCACAGTATTAACATTAACTCATTGACACCTGACACTACATATTATGAAAAAAAGGCAAGTGTAAGGATATGATTAACTCATAAAAAGGTCAAGTTTTGATGGCTAGATGACGGGGTCAGATCATCTTCAAAATGGCAGGTCGTGTGGGGGCCTAAAGACTTACTGATGCCCGCGGGAAGCAAAGGCTAACTGGTGGCATCCAACAGAAGAGCTTGCATAGAAAAAAATATATATAAATGACATGAATGATGGAATTGTAGCTTGCTGCCTATGGGTTTGAGTAGTCGTAGACCAGCCATAGTGCTTATGCTGACCCCCCTATACTGAGCAAAACAGTAACAACTAGAACAGGAGTACTAGTACTAGGCTATGGAGGTATGAAAGAGAATGCTTTGATGGATGGATAATATTGAGTTTCCATCATCTGGATTGCTTGGTATGGGCATCACTTAGCTGGTGAAGAGATTGCATCAGGATGATGTATGAGAAGAAGACAAGCCATTGGGGGGAGTATGATGGCCAGTGTTTTACTGGAAAACCTCATGTCCTGGCATCATGTGGATATTACTATGAAACACACCACCTACCTAACTATTGTACGCACCCAGTTCACCCCTTCATTGCTGCACGACCCCCAATGGCAGCAGGCCCTTTCAGCAGGACAATTCCCGGGGATGCTGCAAAACCTGATCAAGAATGAGGAATAAGACAGAAGAGAAGATGGTAGTAAGTCAGCCTCAAGCCCTCAAACCTGTTGACCATCTGGGGCAGAGGTAGGGAACCTTGGCTCTCCAGCAAAACGACAACTCCCATCATGCCTGGACAGCCAAAGCTAAAGTTTTGGCTGTCCAAGCATGACGGGGGTTGTAGTTTTGTATCAGCTGGAGAGCCAAGGTTTCCTACCCCTGCCCCAGATGGTCATCGGAATTGAGAGTTAGAGGCCAAGTTACTGCCATCTACTTACCATCTTGAACTTTTATTTTTAGGAGATGTAATGCATCTCAGGTTCTCTATGAGTTAGACCTTTGACTACAAGATTCGTATAGGGCCATGGGCAAGGAGGGCATTCCATGTAATCAGCAGCCAAGCCATCATGAAGATGGGGGGGGGGGGGGTGATTTACGAAGACCAGTCTTTTATTAGGCCCCGCACCATTTTCCCCAGCAGGATTCACTAAGAGGCGCACGAATCTGCGCTCAGCGTACTAAATCTACACCTGCCTTCAGCAGGTGTAGATTTTGATGATGATTTATGCCTTCGAGCAGGCGTAAATCATGATTAATGAGGCGCAGGAGGAGACCACGCCTCCTCCCCACCTTATCACACCCCTGCAAGCTCCCTGCAAGCCTGCCCATCAGTCGAGCGGGGCATACAGGAGGCATACGCCAGGGAGAAGGCGCGAATCTGTACCTTCTCCCTGGCGTACGCCTCGGGCATATGTTTCATAAATGTCCCCCAGAGAGTATGAATGATCTGTAATGTTGAAGCGTTGGATTGCCACATGTGACCTACAACCTCTAAGCTCAGTTTGCCCCTCTTTGTGATGTACCCAACAAGCGTATGAGCTACTGTTAAGAAAAAAACAAAAAGACAAAAACATGTTGCTCAAAGAGACTCTGTCACCTCCGAAACCCTCCAAACTACAAGAATCAGTAAATAGCTTAAATGACGCTGATTCTGAATCTGTAATTTTTATCTTACGGCTCGCTTGCATTCTCCCGCTGTTAGCCTGCAAACCGGGCATGTGCACATGCTGATGCAAAGAGGGGACTACTAAGCTCGGTGACTACTAAGACTGCTGGCACACAGCAGGGAAGGGGGATACAAGCGAGTAGAAAGATAAAAACGGCAGATTCCGTATCAGCGGCGTATAAGCTGTTTACTGATTACTGTGGTTTAGGAGGATTTTCCGAGGTGTCTCTGTAACCGAAAAAGTTCTTTGTTACCTTAGCAGGGTAACACCTAGAGATGAGCAAACTTACAGTAAGTTAGGGTTTGCTCAATATCGAAGGCTCTGCATTTGACTCTCATGACTGGAGAAGTTGGATGCAGCTTCCAGGAGTCCAGGAAAACATGGATACATCTTATGGTTGTATCTATGGTTTCTAGGACTTTCTAGGACTGCATGTATTTTCTCCAACCACCGGGAATCAAATGCCAAGATTTTGGGTTTAGACGAACCATAACTTACTGTAAGTTCGCTCATCTCTAGCAACACTCCATTACAGGCCTGCTTTTATAAAATAAATGGATATAGGCATATAGCATGTTTATTTAGGTTTTATTTGTGTGTCTTCAAAATGGGGAATGGGAGAAATGTTGTAATACGTTGGTCGTCCAAGTAAAAAATGTAAGGGACTCTCTGTTCTCCGGAGGCAGAGTTAGCAATCCCCCCTCTCTGGGGTATAGAGCTTGGGAGGGATCCCCCTCTATGACATTCATATATCGTCTGATAAGGATGAGTTTAACAGACCGTATGAACGATCAAGTGATCATAACTATGACCAGGCTGCTCTATTAATCCAACTTTCTAAAGGCTCCTGATCACAGAGATCAGTGCTTGGTATCGGGCTTGTCAGGCCATGTAAAAGAGCCCTAAGGGCTCGTTCACACTGCGGATAACAGGCGGAAAATCTGCTTGCCTCACTGTCCCAATGTTAAGTATAGGGCACCTTTGCTCTCCGCGGCTCTCTGGTGAAAGATTTGACATGTCAATCAATCAGAGGCACCCTATACTTATTGATACAATGAGACAGACGGAATTAAGAGCGGAGTCCGCGGTGGGGATTCTACTCGGAATTTCTGTTCTCTGCAGTGTAAATGGGTCCTAAAGTCTTCCTGATAACCACTCCGATGTAATAGGTATTCCACACAGTTCCTTTAAGACTGCTTACCAAAATCCATTGTTCACTTAGGAAACAACACACAGCTTTTTTAGACAAAGCCATATCACATAACCTTTTCCCGAATTGTCTCTGCTGTGTTCTGATGGACAGGTCTCTTCTCCTCTGGCTTTCTGTGTTTCTCTTGCTTCACCTATAAGCTTTGTGTCCAGGACTTGGTTTCCTTATAGGTGTCTCTCTCTCCCTTCAGTCTGGGCTCTTGAAAGCTTTGTCCAGCTTGTCTGTTCAGCTTGATCCAGCGTTTTACCTTGCAATCTGTATTTCTGGTTTCCTCACCCTGGCCTGTTTCTTGCAATTTTTTGTCTTCTGTTTCTCTTCCTTGCTTTGTCCTCCATGTTTCTTGCTTTGTCCTTAGTTTATCCTGCTTCTATCTCTTGCTTTTGCTTCTCCATTTACCTTGTAGCGTCCTGCATTGGATTGGTCCTCCGTTCCTTGCTACCTTCTTGGTCCTGTCCTTTTGTGTGTCTGTGGGACCTTGCCTTGTCTACTGCCATTGTACATTGTTTGCCCTCTCTGTTACTATCTCTTGCTTTCGTACCCTGCTTGTCTGGTATTCTCCTCGGCCCGTTTGTGCTATCTACTGTGTCTTGTATGTATTTTGTTAGTCTGTGTTTTATATTGTTTGAGAACAGGGACTGATGCCCAGTTGCGAACAGTCAGTTAAAAACTGCACTGCAAGTAGGTAGGGACAGCGTGGGGGGTGATAGCCATATGGCTCACTTGTCCTGTGTCTCTTTGTTCTCCGGGACCCTGACACAACCCTTTAAATTATGGAATTGATGTAGATAGCTGAGCACAGTACCTGCTTTCCCATTAATCCCATTGACAGTGAATGGAGTGACCATAGCTCCATTTGAAGTATGACCCCAGTTTTTCAAATCAGTTAGGATCCTATTGGTTGGACCCCAAGCAATTAACACCTTGCTTTATGGTAGGGAAGATGTTTTTTTTTTTTTTTTTACATTGTTCGGTTCATATATGGCTTACACCAAGAATGTCCAGAAATTCTGTGGCTTGGCCAAGAATATGATCTATTAGCAGATGGACTTTGAGCCAAAAATATTACGTAATGTAACATTTTAGATGATTAGTTGATTTGAGATGATCAAATTTCACAATATTTGATTCATGTCGGCCATTAATTCTGTTCAGATTTTATTGATATGGATTTGTACAGGAGCGGGGACTCTTGTCAATAGATAAGAGTCCCTGCTCCTGTGCACTCTCAGTGGGCTCTGTATGCTTTACTGTCCAGTTAACATTAACTGGGTCAGGTAATATTGCTGACTACCTCCAGATGGGGCTGTGCCCAGCCCCATAATGTTCCCTGAGCACTATTAAAGGTACAGGAGCACAGATTCCAGCTGTTCTGCGTTGTACTCTATTGAGCCAGAGAATGTAATTGTGAGTAAGCAGCAAAGCATTCTGCATTGCCACTTTCCAGTGGGCAGTCACAAAGTCATATGGTGTATGATTTATCAGTCACAGTACTGGAGCAGGGACTCCTGTTTTTGACAAGAATCCCTGCTCCTGTATGGTTTTGCAATTTATTTTTTTTTAATTACCAAATACAATTTTTTAAAATGGAAATTTAGAGTTAATATGATTCTATTAGGAACAACTTCAGTATGTCTATAAACCTCATTCAAAGCCTTTACGACAATTTACACTATAAATCAACAGTAGAAACATTGCACAAGTTTAATTTTCTTTCTCTAAACTATTCACTTTTCTCAACTTTACACTTTTAGCTTGTGGAGTAGAGGCAGCTGATCGTAGTGTTTCTTCTATCTAGGATTTATTAATATTGCCCACAGCTACAGCATCAGAACATTTATTAGTTTTTTTTACCATTTCCATTTACACAATAGAAATTTCTCTACTATGAAAAAAAAATCTCACAATTAGATTTTCTTTTATTAATTTGGTCTTCAACAATTGTTTTTTTTTTTTTCTACAATGTATTACCAAGTGTTATTATTACGTTGTCTCAATAGGTTATTACTAAATGGCTCATGTTCTACCAAAATTCTGAGATGCATATATAATATGTACAACAACTTTATGGCAAGTGCATTTGTGCTGTAGGCTGAGCCCCCAAAAGACGGTCTGCATTAATCTCTACAGTCGGTGGTGTTACCACGAAACTCATCACATAGTGATAATTACTTAGAGGCCTAACGTGTTTCTGCAACTTAAATTAAATTTTTGCATAAGCTGCCATGTGTATACATGAGCAGTACTATTATATCTGGCCATTATATAATATGTATGTCATTGTTCAGCAATTTTTCCCTCTCCTGTCTCCACCTATAATTAGCACTTATCCCTACGTTATTGGGTAGACACTTTCTGCTATGATGGCTCAATACACAGCACGCACTCACAGATGAAGAGATCCTGCTCTTCTATATCTATAGTACACCTTCAAAATCAGCAGTAACAATGTGGAGGACATTATACAGCCGTGATTAGCAGTGTAAGCTGTGAATCCAGTAAGCTGCAAATGCAACTGTGTGTAGCACACTACTCCTCTCCCTTCACCCTCCACCTCACTTATCTGTAACCTGATCCCTCAGTGAGTTAAGCCATCCAATAATGATTTCAGCAGTTTTTACAGGATGAAGGATGAGTTTAGCAGGGAGAGGAAGCAGAAAGGTAGCCTGATACGTGGAAAAAGAAGCTGCATATGTAACTATATGACAATGAAGGCAATGCCTCTGTACTCCCTAAAGTTCCTCCATGCAACTATCTCTCTTCCCTCCTCACTGTATCCTGTTAAAGGTCATGTTGAGGATTAGAAAAAAAAGAACATTTGTTGTACTACTAGAAACAGCCGCCCATGGGCAGGGGTGATGTTTCTGAAGAATTCATGGACATCTCCTTTAAAGCGAATGTACCATCAGTTACATTCGCTTTAACATGACCCAAGGATAGATCGGCGCAGGCGCAGGGAAGCCGGTGCCGCAGTCCGTTTTTTGAACCACGGCCAGGTTACCGTGTACGGCGCTGTTCTATCCATGGATGCTGGGCCGGGGCTGAAGCACTGGAGGCGGGCCAACCCACCCCCAGTAGGTGGAATCCCCCACCCCTCTGTAATGAGGCTTCATTGATTCTACTGGAGCCGTGTCATAGAGGGGCGGGGGATTCCTTCCATTGGGGGTGGGCCGGCCCACCTCCAGTGCTTTAGCCCCGGCCTGGTACACGTGAATAGAACAGTGCTGTATACGGGAATCGGGCTGTGGTTCAAAAAATGGATCACGGCACTGGTTTCCCTGCGCCTGCGCTGATCTATCCTTGGGTCATGTTAAAGCGAATGTACCTGATGGCACATTCGCTTTAACACTTACACCACCTATGTGCCTCTAAGGTAACACAGTCATTGCACTTCTACTGTTACATCTACTGTTTTATACAACAAACATTTGTTGTTTTTATGTTTTTCTTCTTCTTTTTCTCAGGTTAAACAGGGTAAAGCTTAGCTTCTGGAGGGAAAAAGATGTATTTTCCTATCTCCTGCATTTACTAGATTTATTTATTGCATTGTGTTTGTCAGCAGGGGTTCATCATCCAGAAGGGGAGGTGACACCTTTCCCTAACTGTAGGGGGCAAGATTATGGAGGATATATACTAGTGATGAGCGAATAGTGAGATATTCGAATATTCGATATTCGTACGAGTATCCCGCGAATATTCGATCATTCGATCGAATATTCGATCCCATTAAAGTCTATTGGAACAAGTATTCGATTAGTGAAAAACATCTATTTGACCATTTGGAGGGTAAAACCGGAAGCTGGGGGATTTGAACACATATCGAATATTTATCGAATATTCGCTGGATATTAGTACTAATATCAAATATTCGAATATCTCACTATTCGATCGAATATCTATTCGATCGAACAGTATTCGCTCATCACTAATATATACTATTCACAGATTCTCCAATTTTAGAAGTGAGGAACCTCATTTCACCTTTCACATCAGGATAGAGACATCTGTCCTTATCAGAGAGTAGTCAGATAAGTTGGAGTGGCTGCTTAGCAACTAGCTGTAGGATAACACCGCCAGATTGCCATGGAAAAATTAGAGGAAAAAGTAAAAATGTATTTTCCTGCAGAATGACCTGTAGTTTTCATTGGTACCAATAGGAGGTATCTGTATCGCTTGAGGGTCTATGTACGCTCTATCACTCAAGGGGTCTGAGGTCTGTATAATATGGGGTCCACTTTGGATCTGTATTCAACGGGGTCTGTATTTCATGAGGGTAGGATTAAAGGGGTACTCCAGCAACAACTTTGATTCTGTATATTGCTGCACTTTCATTTATCATAATAAACATGCCGTTCTTACCTCACCATGCTCCCCCAGTGTTCTCCTATGGTATCTTTAGTGTCACTGTCGTTTAATTTTTTTTTTATTTTTTTTTTATAAATCATTGGTACAGGCGATTTTAAGAAACTTTGGGTTTATTAGCCGAAAAATGCATTTTTATCATGAAAAAGCAGTTTGAAGCTCTCCCCCCTGTCTTCATGGTTTTCTATGGAGAGGGGAGGGGTGGAGGGAGATGAGGCACCAAAACAGGACAACAAAGAGTTAATTTACAGCCACATCACCAGGCCATCTCCTCTGAAGTCAGCAATGACCTCTCTGACCTCTGAATACCGGCTTTCACACAGGTCCCACTGTGTAATTCTTTGCTCTCTGCTAGCGACTAATCTCCCTCCTTCCCCTCCCCCCTCCATAGATTACACAGGGCTCCACTGATGTAAAAGAGTTGAGATTTCCTGATAATGAGCAGTGCATGAGAGAGGGGAGGGAGGGGGGAGGGACCTGGGGAAAGTCTTTTTGAATGCAGATAATGGCATATTTGCCTAATAAACCCAAATACAAGGTTTCTTAAAATCGCCTGTACTATTGATTTCTGCAAAAATAACTAAATAAATAAATACGACAGTGACACTTTAAGTCCCTGCTAAAGAATCCTACTGCTGCTTCCAAGTGGTTCCAAATTTGGTCTTTATTATAGAGGGTGTCTGTCTGGGGTCTGTATTACATGTGGGACTGTCTTTGGTTTGTATTAGATGGGTGGGCTATCAGCAGTCTGTATTACATAGGAGTCCCACTTTAGGGTATGTATTACATAGAAGGTCTTTTAATGGTTTGTGTTACATGGGTTTCCTGTCTGGGATCCATGTTACCTTGAGGGGGGGTAAGTCTTATGCATCTTTCAGAGGCAGATTTACATTTCCCATGACAATATTGAACATGAGTATGCTTTATAAGGATGTGTTCACACGGGGCAGATATGCTGAGGATTTTCCAAAGGAGATAGTAGATTCAGCTTTTGGTGCAGATTTGCCACCTTGGATTTACCTGCCCTATGGGAACATTCCATTAAAGGGGTTAAATTCAGTCTTAAAGGAAACCTGTCACCATGAAAATGCCACCTAAGCTATTGGCATCATGTTACAGAGCAGAAGGAGCTGAGCAGATTGATATATATCTTTATGGTAAAAGATTCAGTATAACTTGTAATATATTGAATGAAATCACTGATGTTTCCAGGCTAAAGAGTCCAATCCATTGAGTGACACCGCCCATTGGACTCCTTATCACAGAATGATCTGGGATTTCAATCAACAAGTTACCAGTTATACTAAATATTTTCCCACAAAGTTGTATATCAATTTGCTCAGTTCTTCCTGCTCTATAATATGATGGTGATAGATTACATAGCATTGTCTTGGTGACAGGTTCCCTTTAAGGTTACCTAGGGCTGCAGACTGAATAATAATAATAATAATAATAATAATAATAATAATTATTATTATTATTATTATTATTATTATTGGCTTATATGAGTAATTGTAGGGAACTTGCTTTGTGCAGAAAACCCTGTCAGTGCATACTGTGGAGCGAGCAGCTCCTGCCGCACGCTCCATAGAGTGCAGTGGGGAGTTATGATGCGGGCGCACATGGTACCGGCCGGGATGATCTTTTCTGAGACCGTCCGTTCCGTGACCCGGCTGAGTCATGGAACGGCCGGTCTCATACTAAGTGTGAACATGGCCTTATATTGTATGTAGCCATGCATTATTTAGAGGGACAGGCAATGCATCCGTACATCCCTACTAACTTGACCTATTTAGTCTTCTATTCCCTATGTCTTTGTTCCGGCTTCCAACTTGGGTTTCTGATTTCCGCAGTTCATCAATACGTGGCTGATTTAAAAGCTCCGCCGTCTAATAATACAACTTACAGCATCTGGTCCTGACACTTGCCGTATAATTAAGGCTATGATGGTTTTGTTGATGGCAAATGAAAGAAAATGGCTTTGTTCTCAATCTGGGAGTCTTGATTGCCGGTTCTCATGCTCACCTGAATTCGGGCATGGCGCACATGATTGGTGGAGTGTAAGTAATTGCAGTCCTGGCAGATGACATTTTCATGAAGCACACTCTGTGCTGCTCCAGACTAGAGGGAATTTGCTGAATTTATAGCCCAGGAATCTCATCAAACATGGATTTAGGAAACGCTTGTGTGAAAAGTAGAAGCCCACAACCAAATATCAGAGATTTTCTTTTGGCATTTGCTTAAAATAGGCTCATTGCCCTCAGCCCCTCTTATCTCTATGTGTACTAAACAGATTTAGATTTTTTATTTTTTTTCCCTGAGTAACCTATATTTTAATATGCAGTTTTCACATTCACAAATTGTTTTCACAGCTCTGCCAATTACACAGGCAAAGTGATGTAAACCTGAAGATCTGGCACGATTTTATAAAGGAGAGAAAAAAAAAATAATAAGGATGTCTTAATTTACATTGGAAAACATTATATCTTGCACGGTATCAAAAATATATCAGTTATACTTGAGCAAAACACCGGGGTGGGATCCAAATGTTTAATAAAGGGCTCCCTGCTTGGAGCATCCTGATTTGGTACACTAGTATAATTACTAGACATGAGGGCAACTCAAGCATGTTTGAGTCCGGTCATGCGGCATTTGATTACCGGTAGCTGAAGAAGTTGGATGCAGCCCTTGGGAGTCCTGGAAAACATGGATACTCTGGGGATGGGGGGTAGTTTTTCTCCCTGTGGCGAGGCGGTTGGTTTCTGCCCAGTGTGCATTTTTGCCTTCCTCTGGATCAACGCAGTGGGTTTTGTAGATTGGACTCTTGTCTTTTTTTCAACCTTATTAACTATGTTACTATGGATAGGGCCATAGACTGTATTCATGTTTTCCAGGACTCCCTAGGGCTGCAACCAACTTTTTCAGCCACCAATGCCAAACCATTGGACTCAAGCATGTTCAAGTTGCGCTCATCCCTAATAAATACAATTAGGCACTAGATTCACTACATTACCCATTTATTACTTATACTGTATGTACATTCATCAGTATTTACAGCCCCTTTACTTACTGTGAGATCGGGGGATGTGCCATGACATGGAAATTCTTCAAGCCTATTTTCTCACCCTCCTAAATGCAAAAATATATTGATCAGTGTGCAGATACAGTGTCAGAACCAAGCCTAATCCATAGATACGGTGCCAGAACAAACCTTCCAACAAAAAGATCTGACCCAAACCAAGCACATAACATGAATTTTGTACCAAAATCAATATTATAACACAAATACAGCACCAGAACCAATCACATGCCGTGAATAAGCTCATAAAGTATAAATATAAAGTGCATAAAATACATACAACAACACAAACAAGCTCAGAATATAATAGGAGCACCAGCACCACTCTCATAACATACAATAAAGTTCTAATACCAAGTTCATAACATAAATAGAGGATCAGTAACTTTTATAATAATATTTCCTTATATATATTCCGCAGCGCTCTACATAGCCTTATACTTTGTCCCAATGGGATTCACAATCAACAAATTCAGCTGTATGTTTTAGAGAGTGGGAGCAAACTAGAGTATCCTGAGGAGAACATACCATCTCTGAGCAAGTGTTGGCCTTTCAACCCAGGACTCCAGCTCCAAGACAACAGTGCTAGCTAGTGTTGAGCGAGCGCTTGTTACTTGAGTTACTTCGATCCTTCGATTCGAGTATAAAGCCCCATTCAAATCAATGGGGGACACGATGATTTAACCAGGTGCTCCATGCTCGGCAGAGTAGTGGGTGCCTGGTTACCCTATTTCATTTTTTTTGTTCTAATTTTTATATATTTTTTCCCTTGAAGGGATGTTTAAACAAAATATGGAAAAAATTGAAAGAAAAAATGTGATAGGTTTCTGCAAGACACAGAACTCAAACGGTATTGTTGACACACGGTATGTCAACAATTGATCTTTCAGTCGTCAGTTATTGAATGTGTTCGGCCATTTGGCCACCTTTACCCAAGCATCCAAGCACCACAAGGTGCTTGGTCAATTATCAAGCTCGATCAAGCACCCTGATGCTTAATCGAGGTCTATGCTCGACTGAACATGTTTGATCAACCTTATTGCTAACCAATGAGCCACCATGCTATCTCATAACGATTGCTGCCTCAGAACAACGCTTGTGTCATTTGTACAGTACCAGAGCTCGGCTTATTATATAGTATCAAAACCAAGTCCAGTATACTGTAGTTACATAGTTACATAGTTTATAAGGTTGAAAAAAGAGTCCATCAAGTTCAACCTACTATGTTGATCCAGAGGAATGCAAAAACCCATATGAGGCTGATGCCAATTTCCCCATCACGGGGAGAAAAATTCCTTCCCGACTTAAAAATGGCAATCAGATAATCAATAATCAATGGATAACGTTCTATCCCATGTAATCTATTTCCCATAACTTCTAATATTATATAAAAAAAAATCATAGTTATACTTCACTAGAGCCAAGGTTGATTAAAGGGGAACTATCAGCAGGATAGATGAATCTCACCGGCTGATAGCTCCCTAGTGTGCACAGGGTACTGCGCCATTCCTGTGCTATTATTTGTGCCCAGTAAGCCGTTAGTAGCACTAGGGGGCGTGGATACCTCCCCTCCGAGTAATGATCACCCCTCCCATCCCCCACCCTTGCAACAATCTGCCCCCAGCTGGTCACCTCTATTGAAAATGATGGGGGTAAGGCTATGGCAACGGCCCACCCCCTCTAGTGATTATGAATGAAGGGGCTGAACCGGATTGGCGCTGGCAGGGGTGGTAGCCCCACCCCCAGTGCTCCCAACAGCTTACCAGACACAACTAACCACACAGGAACGGTGCTGAGGATAAAGGTAAGACACATACCTTCATCCTCAGCACTAGGGATGGTCCGAACCTGCCGAGGTTCGGGTTCCGATAAACCCGAACGCTCGGCATCGGATTCCCGCTGTCTGCCCGCTCTGTGCAGAGAGCGGATACAGAGGGAGGACCGCCTGGAAAACTGGGATACAGCCTATGGCTATGGCTGTATCCCAGTTTTCCAGGCGGTCCTCCTGCTGGATCCTCCCGCTGCACGGAGCGGGCAGACAGCGGGAATCATTACCATACCATACCTATTCAGCACCATGTGCCCACTATCAGGAGGTAAGATTCGTCTAACCTGCTGATAGTTCCCCTTTAATTTTAAAGTCCAGTTAATCTCTGCAATATAAGTGTGCACCATGTAAAACTACAGCTTTTAGCATGACCCGGACATCAGTAAGGGTATGTCAGACTGGCACCACACTTCATCTGGCTCTAGACCTTACAAGTAAGCACAGCACTGACACAACACAGTAGGAAAACAAACAATGACATTTAGTGACTCACAGGTGACTCATTTTTCTATTCTGTTTCCTCTCCATTCACCTTTCGCTGCCACGCTGACTTTTCCCCGTCACGACTTTGCAGATTTCGCTGCCCGTGTCGTTGGCATCTTACTTTCGCAATGTACTTCCACCCTAGTTTAAAACTAAAGCGACCTAATTAAAGTGTCAAATACTGCACCCTCT
Organism: Dendropsophus ebraccatus; assembly: GCF_027789765.1. NCBI lineage: Eukaryota > Metazoa > Chordata > Amphibia > Anura > Hylidae > Dendropsophus > Dendropsophus ebraccatus. The sequence continues at coordinate 133,139,354 of NC_091459.1, read as the reverse complement.
ATTAGGTTACACCGCCATATACCGCACTGAAAATAATACTGCCACACAGCGCACCCTTTGAAAAGAACAGTCCTATACCAATACCACACACTGCTGCTGTAACTCTGGGTATGGAATCATACTAGTAACACATATAGAGGATAGTAATAATAGCAATATAATCTATCTATACAGTAAATGTTTGCCTGGTTCGGTGACTGCATTCCCAGCATTCTCTAACTGTGACACATATCAGCTGTTTCTCTATGTCAAACGTAATTTCAGTTGCACCCGGGGACGATCATCTCACGATCATCATCCATTGATTCCATGCCCGCATGCAGCAATGACTGGCAGAGACAAGGGCATGCACTCTATGTAGAGTTAGCGTCAGTCCCTGGTGAGTCTGGGAGGTAACCTAACCTCTAAGAGAACCCGGTTATTGCCATGCTATCATATCCCTTTCCGTAAACATCTAGAAAGAAATATATACACACACTATATATAGATGTCGGCAGCAGATTTTATAAAGGGGTATTTTAACTTAAAACACTTATTAGTGTCAAATTGTTCATTTTCAAGGTTACCGACCACCACTCTGCTCTAAAAGCAGTGGTCTGACTCATGTGTACATGGCTGAGTTGCCCCTAGCAACCAATCAGATACCACCTTTTATTTTCCAAAGAGTCTGTGAGGAATGAAAGGTGGAATCTGATTGGTTGCTAGGGGCAACTAAGACAATTCTACTTTACTCCATGTTTGATAAATCTCCCCCAATATCCCTATACATCTACAATATAGCTATACTGTATATACACCTGCCAGATCACTGCTTTTAGAACAGAGTGGTGGTCGGTAACCTAGACAATGAGCTGTCAACAATGGGATGGAAAGAGAAGACAAGTTCGCTAAAGGAATGTTTTTGCAAAAGTATTTAATTTGATGAGTCCTACAAGTATAACTATATTAGCTAGATGAGAATAACCCTTTTAAAGGATTTCGCAGTGAGCGCCACATCCCTTTAATTAAATACAGAGATAAAGGATGGTATATGCAAGCAGATGTATCTGGTACTGCAGCTGGAATTAGACTGAACTGCAGTACCAGACATGACCACAACTTATGTATGGTGCTATGCCTGAGTACATAATGAAAGAAATGTAGCAGAGAAATGATCGATAGAGATGCCAAGACTAGCACCTACAATAGATCAATTATTGATGGCCTACCCTTAGGACACCCCATCAATATTATAGTTTCAGTAACCCCCTTTAAGGCATGTATAGTAACCTTGGTATAACATATATACTACCCAGTGTCCTAACAACTAACATAATCCCTATAGGACGGATTCCCAGCTCATCAATACCTGTCAGTCCAGAGCCGTACACATTCCGTACTGTAGACATGTTATTTCCTGCTCTCATCATGGAAGTTGTAGGAGTTATTACGCCTTATGATTACATTATAACATACCACCTTATTTAATATGTATCCTAAATGTTAGAAACATAAGATGAACCAGAGATGGCTTTCAGTCCTCCCTTTACCTACAAGAAAATGCTTCCCGTCCCCGGCTTAATGTAAGACGCTTCTTTTCCTCATTAATTTTAAATTGACATCTGGAAAGAAGTAACTGTGTGAATTATTGATCACGTCGGAGCTAAACTTGTCATCGGGAGTGAGACGTCTACCATGTATTCTATCCATAGTACCAACTTTATCATACTTCATTGCACTACTAGGTCTCTATGACTCCGGGAGAGTAGTTATTTGGAAAAGAGAAAAAAAAAAATCTGTAGTTATTTTCAGGCTCTGTTTACGTTAGTGTCGTAGTGGTCATTCTTGATCGTCATGGTGGATCCATTTTCAGATGACTCCCAAGAAATGCTACAGATGGGTTTGTCTTTTAATGGAAATGAGCTGTGATTTGTAGGAAAACCTTGCCCACAGCGCCACCAAATGGGAAATAGGGGGTAAGTATTACCCAGTCCCCTTTAAAAGTTTGGGTGGGGTGTTGAAACTCAGTTCCTTTGAAGTAAATGGGGCTTAACTGCAAACCACACCTGAACTGGAGACAACAGTAGGGGGAAAAGTGGCCATGTTTTTGTAGTGCTGGATAATTATTACAAACTAGACAACCGATTTAACCCCTTCCTTAAAAATTGCAGGTTGGGGAATATGGGTTGGGCTCAGTCCGATCCTGTTTCCTGTGCGGTGAGTATTGATTGTAGTAGATAACCCTTTACATGTTGCAGTTGCGGCATCTAGATGGTTATCTTAGTGGTGCCTGTCCTGTCAGAGCTTTCATCAGTACCCCCACAATGCAATACTGAGGTGCTAATCAGTTACCATTAGTGATGAGCATATAGTATTCGATTGAATAGTATGCTATTTGTGCTATTCAATAATTCGAACGATAACGCAGTAAAAATTCTATTCGCCTTCCCCCATCCCCTGGCACCTTTTTTTCCCAGCCAATAAACATGCAGGGGGGAGGGACATGCACTAGGAATAGGCAGGACTAAAAAAAAAAAAAAAAACTCTAACTGTCATTGGCTGGCTAAACTATGTCACCTCCTGAATATAAGAATAGTGACTTCAGATACTTGTCACTTGCTAGTTGGAGCTAGAGAGGGAGAGACTGTATACCAGGGAGAGAAAGCTTTTAGGTGAAGTTAGGTAGGAAGGGACCCCCAAAAGCCCTTGTTAGGGCTTAAAGTATAGAAAGCAAAGATTAAGAAGCTGTTGTGAGACAGGCAGTGTGTTCAGACATCTACTGATAGTGTATACAGCTGTATACTGTTATTGCGGGATAATATTATCTTGCTACTACTGATTTGCGCAGTCTGCGTCCTGTAAAGGAGTTGAACTGATCTTTCATTTTATTATTGTGAAAAACTATTATATATCCGGTATACAGCTGTATACTGTGATTGCGGGATGTTCGCTCATCACTTGTGTTAGATGCAGCCAGGCATGCTTCCCCTGCTGTCCTATATGCATCCAGAGGTGTTGGCATCATTTCCTGAGGTGTCATTGGGCACTTGGTGACCTCCTAGTTGTTGAATATTGATTTCCAGGTCCTAAGTATTTTTCTCCCATAGACTATAATGGGATTCGATATTCGTTCGAATATGCGAATATCGGGAGCTATTCGAATTGAATTTCGAATTATCGAATATTTCACTATTCGCTCATCTCTAGTTACCATGATATCTGTAGGCCTTCTCAAAGGATATTATGTGAAATCTGCTAGTCTAGCATGTAGTCTACTATAGTAGACTGTACTGTACAGTGAAATATAGTTTATTATACATCGCCCAGGAAAACTAAATGTAATAAAAACAAAAATAGGTTTTTAAATTATAAAACATTTATTAAAAAAAAAAGTCTAACTCCCCCCCCCCCCCCCAAAAAAAAAAAAAATAATAACAGAAAATAACAAAACCAGAAGTGCCAGAATAGATAGTCCCTAGAGATGAGCGTATCTCGAGCATGAACGCCCTGCATTTGTTTAGCGGTGGCTGAAGATGTTGGATGCAGCCCTAGGGAGTCCAGGAAAACATGGAAACAGCTTATGGCACAAAATTTGCTATTCTCTACTAGTCACATCACATTCAAGAAAAGAATGCAAAAGTATCCAAATAAACCAAATGTGTCCAATCTACCCTATACTGGCACCAATAAAAGTTATAGATTGTGGCGCAAAAAATTAGCCACTTAAAACTCTGTAGAAAGAAAAAAAAACACACAGGTCAGATTGTGGTGATTAAAAAAGACAATTTTTTTTATTTTATTTTAAAACATAACAAAAACTTTGAATATGACAGTAACAGGGACATGTAGGATAATCACAACATGCCATTTTTGGTGATGGTGAATAGCATAAAAATGAGCCCTCCAAAATTTGCAATATTGCATTTTTTGAGTCCAGTGTCACCAAACATTTTTGTTTCACTTAAAATTTTATGGTAAAATTTGAAAACAATTGTGGTTTCATTACAAAGTACTAAAGTACTATGTGTAAAAACAAACACCCAAACAATAATAAAAAATAAAGAAGCAAACCCTCATATAGCTCTGTACATGGAAAAATATACAGTATGGTCTCATTCGCTATAGTAATTTTTCCGCAATCGTCACCTGCAATCCACATCTTCAATCTGTATTTTTTGCAAATCTGCAAATAGTTAAATTACGTTAAGCTGATCTGTATTTTTTGTAGATGTTGCGAACGTTTATTCTGTAAAAAATATGAATCTGCCAAAATTATGGAAGCCCCCCATCGACTTCTATGAGTGAATCTGTGCCTCAATTATGGCCCCACCTTGGATTGCAGATCTGTAAAACTACGGTCAGCATGAATAGCACAATAGAGATCAATGTGTCCTAAATTTATTCTTAATTGTGGATTACTGATAAATTTACGGAACGTGTGAATAAGGCCTTACAGATAAGGAGAAAAGAAAATGAAAAATGGCGTACTCATGTGGTTAGTACAAAATAAAATTATAGAGGCCTTTTAGGTTAATTTAGTCAGTGTACCTGTCAGCAAATCCTCTTACCTGTCAATTCCTCTCTGTGGTCAGATGTTTGGGTATCGAAGCCTACAACACGCCCTGCCCGTAATGCGTGCGACCTCTATTGAATTAGAATAGAGGTCAAGCACATAACAGTCTCGGCATGTTCACAGCTATGGATATCCAAACTTTCAACCACAGGGAGGAATTAGCGGCTCATCGGCATACTCACCTGCCCTTATCCTCCACAGCCAGATGTAGCTCCCAACCGCAGATGGTCTCTCCAGCTCCCACTTCCTCCGACCTCCTGACCCTGCAGGAAATCATTGGCTGAGGCAGCTCGCCACTGGATGAGTGGACATTACCTGCAGTGAAGGAGGGACCAGCAAAAAAAAGCAGCAAAAGTATCTATAAGGGATTGGGGAAGTTGAGTATGCTTTCCTGTTTGTTTTTAAAGTACCATTATTAAAAAAATATCCTTAAAAACTGCTAGTAATTTTTACAGATTTTTTTGCATTCATTTTAGCTATTTTAATTATCGGCCTTTTTCCCCTCTACTGCTTTATTCCCTGTGTTGTTCCTTTATAAGTCATGTGATTCTCTTACCATGTGACTTGAAAAAAACTGTCAGTAAAAAAGAATAATATGCTTATAAAAATGGCATTTTTAAAAGGTTTTTCCACCATAGAAGCAAATTCTGAGCATGCTGCTATTTAGCAAAACTGACAATAGCCACGGAAACTCCAAAATGCCCGACAAATTGCTGCACCTAAAAACATCATGTGGGTATGGTGCCGACAAAAACACCATGGGGCTGATTTACCGCAACAAATTTTGGGAGTTTTGTCCTCTTAAAGTGGACCGACACATTTACTAAAGGTGTGCAACACAAAAACCAGACAAACCCATCATTTTTGAGAACCCGCTGTAACGCCTGGAGTAGTGGATCCACTGGACCATCACTAGCGATAGCACTAACCTCACCAGGGAGCGGAATCTAAGGGGCAGCTGGTTTTCACCAGAGCCCGCCGCAAGGCGGGATGGACTTGCTGCAGCAGGCGACCCCCAGGTCGCTACCCCTGGCTTGGTTGCTAGTGACGGCAGGCGAGGCGTGGCAGGAGCAGTAGGCAGGAGATGGTGCTGGCAGAGGTCTGTAGGCGTAACTGCAGGTGACAGGCTGAACACAGGAGCAATAGTGTAACAGAGGAGCAGGAACCAGGAACAAGGACTAGGGACCAGGTAGCGGACAGGAATCAGGAACAACAGGGAGCTGGGCCAAACGCTATAGGAAGCATGTAGAAACTCCAACACCTGTAGTGGGGCAGGGCTTGAATTTATAGGAAGTGATTAGTGCAACTTCCAATTAGGGGCGGACTGGTCCTTTAAATCTGAGACAGCCGGCGCGCGCTCGCCCTAGGAGGCGGGGACGCGCGCGCCGGCCGGCACAGCGGGTGACAGGAGCGGGGCGAGGTAAGGCGCCCCCCGGGGCCGAACTCGTAGCAGCTGCCGGGTCCCTGCACATGGCCCCCGGCAGCTGCATGGAGAGGTCGCGGCGCTGGCCCGGAGCACGGGACGCTGCCGCGGCCGTGACACCCGCCAAGTGGGCATGCCATGGGTGTGTCCATTAAAACCCGCCACAAATGACAGATTTACCAAATAAACAATATTTTTTTTTCTATTCTAAAAACCAGCGACTTCTAGTGTGGTGTAATGATTGGTAATGATTCCCGCTGTATACCCCCTTCGTGGAGGGGGTGGATTCAGTGGGAGGACCGCCTGGAAAACTGGGATACAGCCATAGCCATAGGCTGTATCCCAGTTTTCCAGGCATTCCTCCCGCTGTATCCACCCGCTCCACGGAGCGGGCAGACAGCGGGAATCTGCTGCCGAGCGTTCGGGTTCATACGAACCCGAACCTCGGTAGGTTCGGACCATCCCTAATAACATCTTAAAATTGACGCATTGTTAGTAAATAAGGCCAATTTAGAAATTTTTTGCAAAAACCTTTACAGGTTTAATATTACTATGTAAAAAAAAATGAACCTTTCCTTCGATTTTCCAAGGGAAAACGATTATATACGTAAAAAAAAATTTAAAGGAAGCATTTGACGTCTTTCCATATATAAAATAAATAAAAACAAAAGAAAAAAATCTAACAGAAGGAACCTTTATTGTTTGTTTCATTGAGTTTTCATTTCCCATGTGGGTCCTAATAATCGCCCCCTCTATCAATCTTGCCTGTAAGAGCGTAGTAACCTGACTGTCTTTCCTGTGACCCACGTAAAGGACAAATAATTGTAAGCCACTATATTCTTCTGAGCCTCTGACATAGATAGATAACACTCCGGCTGCATCTAATATATGCAGCTGGTGATTCCTTGGATTACCTGGGGATTAGTTGGCCAAAAGATGCTGCAATAATATCCTCATTAAAGTGACACACATAAATAACCTTTGGCTGGAAAGGATGAGCTGTTCTTTAAGTGACCTTGCTCAGGTAGAGATGACATGAGATGGATCAAAGGATTGCAAGAAAGAAGACTTTTCCATTCTCACAGCTTACGACTAGGAAAGGAGATTCTCAAATACGGCCGCACAATCTCCCCGGTAATAAAATATGGATATTTTACATTGAAAATTCAGCAGCAGCCGAAACAACAGGCAGCAGTGATGAATTTCCTCCAGTCCGTCCCCCGGTTCCTGTGATTTTGTCTGCTCTGAAGCTATTCTTAGTACAACGTAGGTCAAGGGCTTTGCATTATAGGACGCATCTGACAGTCAATGAAAAGTAACGTCGTCAAATGCAAAAACGGAGCTTGAGTCATCAGAAATAGGGATAAACATGTGGTTCATATTTTGCTTTTTATATACAACGATGATCCCACAGTAGACACATCCTCAGAGGTCCCATAAAAACCTCTTAGGGTATGTTCACACTGAAGAATAGGTGAGGAATTGAAGAGGAAAGCTTTGTGCTTTTAATTTCCTCTTCTTCAGCTCTTGCGAAATTGGGGTAGGTTCACACTACTGAGCCCAAACAAAGAATTTCCGACGGATTCCATAGCTGGTAGTCGTTCAGGGCCGTTCCCCTTTCCACCAGCGCCATAGACACCATTCTATGGGCGACCCGATTCCGCTATCTGCCAAAAGAATTGACATGTCATTTCTTTTGGCAGAATGCGGAATCTGCCCGTGCATAGAATGGTGTCTATGGCACGGACGGAGAGGCGGAGGTATGAGCTACGGAATCCAACAGAAATTCTCAGCTCGGGTTCTATAGTGTGAACCTACCCAAAGCGTGGAATTCAAGAGAAAATCTGAAATTCAAAGCCCCAATGACTTCTATGGGATTTCTCTAGCAGAATCCTCCCATGTCATTTCTTTGGGTGGAAAGCGGACCTACGGCGGAACATTGTGCACGTAAATTGGGCCGTGTGAATAACAATGGGACATTGCTCTTAACATATTTTACAGGCGAAATTTAAAGCAGAATAAGCATAAAATTAAGAGCGGATTCAGCTTGAAATTCCTTGCCTATTCCTCAGTGTAAATATACACATTAAGGGTATTTGCACACAGAGTAGTTCTCGCGGGAAACTCCCCCACACGCTCCCTCTTCCCTTTCCGCCGGCTCCATAGACTCCATTCTACGGTTGGGCGGATACCACTGTCCCAAAGAATTCCGCATGACGGAATCCACCCAAGCATATAATGGAGCTTATGTGATGGGCGGAATTTCAAGTGGGATCACGGGGGAGTGAGCAGCGGATTCCGCTCAGAGTTTTCTGCTAGAATTACCCTGTGTATATACCCTCATAGAGTAAAAGTGTCACATTTTTTATTGATCTTTGTAAAAAACTTGACTGGACAAAATTTGTACCTTACATTAGGTTTTATAGAGGCCAGATATGGCTGAACCGTTGTCATTTCAATTGTCTATGTGGATTCATAATAAATTGTGTCTAGTAGATTCTACGCCGAGGTCAGCCCGGAGATCTGCAAGGCATAAGAACAATGAAAATTAGAACAAACCCTTTGGTGCTCTTATTAAAGAGAGGCCTAAACCCCTCAGACAAAGACTTCTCTGCTAGTCAGATAGCACCCTGCTCTGTACTTATTATTATTTCTTGGGTACTATAATCCCCAGTCATGTTCTAAGGCTTCTTAAAGGGGTTCAAGGTGCTTCATGGTTAAGGGGCGTGGCGTTACAGACCTGCTCAGCCAATCAGTGTTTAGAATGACTAGGACTGGCTAAGCAGACCTAGTGATGTCTCATTCTGAAACTCAGAAGTGCGCAACAGCAGGGACAGATAATTCCAGCATGGGGAGGTTGGTAAGTTTGTGTTCTTGCCCAGACAACCACTTATAGATTAATTCACAGGAATGATACATCCCATAGGTGGCACCATAGGTGGCACCTTTTAAAGTTCTCAATGAGAAAGCTGACCCTCTAGATCCCAGTGTTCTCTATTGACAATAGATAATGCCCCTCTCCTTCAACTCCACCAAGTAACAAGTGGAATGGTGTCAAACATGGCTAAATCCCATAATTTCCCTGTGCTACCTCTTTAACATATACTTCCTTCTTAAGGCCGGGTTCACACTACGTATATTTCAGTCAGTATTGTGGTCCTCATATTGCAACCAAAACCAGGAGTGGATTGAAAACACAGAAAGGATCTGTTCACACAATGTTGAAATTGAGTGGATGGCCGCCATTTAATGGCAAATATTTGCTGTTATTTTAAAACAACGGCTGTTATATTGAAATAATGGAAGTTATTTACTGTTATATGGCGGCCATCCACTCAATTTCAACATTGTGTGGACAGATCCTTTCTGTGTTTTTAATCCACTCCTGGTTTTGGTTGCAATATGAGGACCACAATACTGACTGAAATATACGTAGTGTGAACCCAGCTTAAAGGGGTAATCCTCTCAAGCATAATTTTTTATATATTGCTGCCCATGGTTAGACTAACAATTCATTCCGTACTTGTTATTTTCTATTTAGTCTCCTTACCCCAGTTATGAGCTGCTGCTTTCTACTTAGCTGCTGCTTTCTGTGTGTGAACCTCTTTCTCTGTCACCTCCTCCTCCCCCCTCCCTTCTGAGACGGCAGATGTAAAAAAGGCCCTACCTGCAACTTTGTAATGCCTCCCAGCATACAAAAAAGCTACACAGTTGTAGATAGGGACTTGTTTAGATCATCCATCACGGAAGGGAGGGGGAAGGAAACAGAGAGAAAACTCACACACGGATTTTTGTTTCTTCAGCAGAAAGCAGCAGCTCTGAAATGGGGGAAGGAGACTGAATAGATAATAACAAGGAATTGTTAGTCTCACCATGGGCAGCAACATATGAAAAGTTATGTTTAAGTGGAATACCCGTTTAAGTGTTAGTACACTAACCCACATCCTTCCGATGCGTCATATAAACTGAATGGTCCCAGCAAACCCTAATCGCTGCTACCCATGATGTCTAGCACAATAATAACATTGATGCCCGTGACCTTTGTTCCTTGTACATAGCCGACACAGATCAGCAGATGCCGGAAGCGCATTCGACTATAATTTCACACTCCACAGCTCCCATAGTCTACAGTAGTACCGCTCTGACCACAAAGTTATATACATATATATATATATATATATATATATATATATATATATATATTAAGGAGAGCATGTTGGTAAATGTGCAAACATATATTTGAAGACATGAGCATGACATATTTTTAATTCCTGAGTTTTCCTTAAAGGAGCCCTTACCCGCCCTCAGTCTCGTCTTATGCTATTGCTATGGATGCATTTTATTAGCATCTTTAAATTTTATCCCCCTCATGAGAAGGAATCATTGAAGCAGCTAATCAATCCACCTTTATGTTTCCCAATATTCATTTTTGCAAGGCGGACATTAAATTGCCCGCAGATGATCTTTTCTTCGGTTTGGTGCCGGCAGGATTCATTCCAGGATATTGTTGGTGATTTCATTCTTATAAAGTATCGAGCGATTCTAGAAGTGATGAATTTTTACTCAAAGTTTTTTGAATCTGACTGCACTCAGCCTGGTAGACCGATAACATAGACTTTGTGACAGGACAAGCTTGTGACCTTGTTGGTGAAGATTTCCAACAAAACTACATGGGCTTTTACTAAAATCTATTGTTGAGTAAAGACTAGAGATGAGCGAACCTGGAGCATGCTCGAGTCCATCCGAACCCGAACTTTCGGCATTTGATTAGCCGGGGCTGCCGAAGTTGGATAAAGCCCTAAGGCTATGTGGAAAACATGGATATAGTCATTGGCTGTATCCATGTTTTCCAGACAACCTTAGAGCTTTATCCAAGTTCAGCAGCCCCAGCTAATCAAATGCCGATCGTTCGGGTTCGGATCGACTCGAACCTGGTTCGCTCATCTCTAGTAAATACCATACCCATACCCTAATAGAAGGACTGATATCAGAGATGGTACAGAAGATTCCAGAATGATTTTAGGTTAAAGAAACAGTTCACAAAATTTTTTTATTGCCCTCCCCCCGCCCAGTAGGAGCTGCCACGTATACCACAGCTGACGGGTGTCCCGCGGCACGGCTTTGTTCAAATCCAACGCACGCTCACATCCACCTCTGCTGCAACACTTCTTCTCTGTCCTGTGATTATACGCCGGATCTCCCACGCTTCAATGCATTCTCTATGGAAGCGCGTGACTTCCAGGGTTCAATTACAAGGCAGAGAAGAGGAATCACTACAGAAGCTGAAGTGAGCGCGCCAGATTTGAACGGCGCCACGGGAAACCTGATCAGCTGTGCTAAGTATACGTGCCAGTATACATACCGGAGGGGGGGGGGGGGGGGCAATAAAATAAATTCGGGAACTGCTTCTTTAATATATAATGGAGATAGTTAAAGGGATTGCTATGTCTCATGATCTTGTAAGGTAGGTGAAGCTCATACTTGAGAATCGGTGCCTATGCTGCTGTAATCACAGGACCTTATTAGGTGGCATGTATCTATGTCTATATACACAAGCTCAAACTCATACTTGCCCCCTTGCATAACGCTTCACAAGTGTTAATAATAACCCTGCTGCCACGGCATTGCACCATATGGTGGGTTTTATTATAAAGCAAATATGGTTATATCAGAAGAATTCCACATACATACTGTATATGTAAAGGAGTACAAATGTGCTGTTTTTAGTAAAGTAACTTACATCCCTGTACTGTTCTTCTCCCCATGGATTCAATAATTTCCTCATTTTCTCTCTGAACACTCTGTCCCACAATACCCTTTCTTAAAGGCTCAGTGGAGACCAATTGCTTATACTTCCTGCAGATTACAGTAAAACTGAGCATGTCTCACCTTAGTGGATAATATTGGAAATGCAATTAACGATTACGACCGAACAAGAAATCGTTGATCGCTTTATAAGACCTGGACCTATTTTTATCGTTGCTCGTTCGCAAAACGTTCGCAAATCGTTCACATTGAATAAGACGTCGTTCGGTCGTTCGCAGTAGATACGAACGCAATAGCGAAGAAATAGCGAAGAAAAAACGATCGCAAATACGTTCATAAGTAACGATTATCGTTCCATGGAAATGAGTGAACGTTTTCAGGTCTTTAGCAATAGCGGTCATTTGCGATTGTTAATCATTAACGATTATGCGAACGATAATCGTCTGGTGGAATAGGGCCCTAAGAGCTGCCAAACCATTGCACCTGTTTGAGTACATAACACCATGAATGAGGTTCCTGATGTTATCCTGTAAGAGGAGAACTGTTGACAATGACCTATGCTATTTTGTTTAGAAAGTCCACTATGTCGATACCTCATCTATAGTGTAGAGGGCAAAAACTGTGTCTAACATTATTAAAGGTGTTGTCTGGGGAGCAGACGAGAGTACTTTTTCCAAGATTTTTTTTTTTTTTTTTTTGGGGGGGGGGGGGATGCTAAGTCATGATCATCACGGCCAGGTTAAACTCATCTCTAATAGATTCCTAAGAGTATCACAATTGACAACAATGAGGGAGATTTATCAAACATGGTGTAAAGTGAAACTGGCCTAGTTGCCCCTAGCGACCAATCAGATTCCACTTTTCATTTCTCACAGACTCTTTGGAAAATGAAAGGTGGAATCTGATTGGTTGCTAGGGGCAACTGAGCCAGTTTCACTTTACACCATGTCTGATAAATCTTCCCCAATGTTCCCAGACCAGTATCAAAAACTAACCATGTATTCAGCATCTAAATAATAATAGGCAGAGGTAGGTGACATATCGTGACCAATCATTTCATGCGTAACACCAGTCTGGGACATGAGATTACATAACAATATAGACCTCATTGGACTATCAGAGGAATAACTCAATGACTTAATTGAGAAGCATGTAATTCAATGGATATTATAAAATTTACTTGATTGTACAATAACTATATGGTGCATATATGGCGTTATGAGCTTAATTGTCATTGGGATCACATGAGCATTGCCCTGCAATCGAGAGCAGATCAGCGCTGATTGCAGTATATTGGGGGTAGGGGTTCCTCTTTAATAACATGCCACCGCTGTCAGTTCATATTGCCTGCCATAAGACCCATCTTCTGTATGGTGCTGGTTGTATCAAGGGCAATGGGAGATGCTCAAGTCAAAAATTAAGTAAAAAGCCATTTTCTCTTAATTTTAACCACTTAACATCATGAAAAAGTGGGAAATTTAAGAAAATGAGTGCAATAAAAACTGGAGCATATGCCTATAGTATCTATAGTAAGGGGAAAAAAAAGAAAAATTATTTTTCTTACAAATATACTGGTTTTAGAAAGTTACATAGATTTGTAATTTACATCTGTTTTTTAAAAATCTCCAGTCTTCACTTTACAAATCTGTATAACTTTCTGAAACCATTTAATTAGAATTTTTGCTGGAGTACCCCTTTAACCCCTAGACTACACTGGGCTTACTTGTACGCCCTGGCGTCGCTAGGGGAGTTAATAGGGGGCTCTGAGTTCAGAGACTCGCCGCAATCCTAGGTGCTTTATGCAGCCCGGGACTGCGGCTATTAGCGGGCACGGTCTGATCGCCGTGCCCGCTAATAAGCTTTTTAAATGCAGCGATCCTCACATCTCATACCGGCCAGGGTCTGCGCCGTAATGGCGCTGATCCCGGCTTGGCATTCTATTCTTTTCGGCTGCAGCCTATCTTATTGATCTATGCAGCCTAAACATGTTTTGTATCGCCATGTGCGTAATCGCCCAAAATATAAATTTATCATATTCCTGATCTAGCACGGTAAACAGCGTAAGCGCAAAACAATTCCAAAGTGCAAAATTGCAGATTTTTGGTTGCATCAAATCCAGAAAAAGTGTATTAAAGAGCCATCAAAAAGACGCATATGCGCAATCAAGGTACCTATAGAAAGAACACATCTTGGTGCAAAAAATAACACCTCAGACAGCCCCATAGACCAAAGGATAAAAGGGCTATAAGCATGGTAATAGAGCGATTTTAAGCAACATATATTTTTTTTAAATTGGTGGCGCAAAAAATAAGGGCTCATGTGGGTTTCTAGGTGAAAAAATGCAACTGCTATGGCTTTTTAAGGGCAAGGAGGAAAAAGCGAAAACGAAAAAATTTTTATTGGCCCAGTCCTCTAAGGGTTAATTCTAACTAATCTGCATGGGTAACTCTTTCAATAGTGTTGCTGCTACTAACTTATTGCATCAAAACTAACAAGGAACAAATAGGCCAGTTCTTTTTGAGACAAGAAATACCAAATCTAGCCATGATTTCCACACTAGAACATACAGTATGTGTAGCAGAAAGAATCAGTGCCTATGCTGCTGTAATCACAGGACCTTTTTAAGTGGCATCTGTCCTCTATATACACAAACAGTCTGCATTTTGTGAGATATTCAGGTTATTTAAAGGGGTTATCCACCATCCAAAACAACATGGGCACTTACTTCCAGAGACGGCACCACTCTTCTCTCCAGTTTGGGTGCAGGTTTTGCAACTCAGTCCCATTGAAGTGAATAAACTGGGAACAAGAGTGGGGCTATCTGTGAAAGAAAGTGGATACATTTTTCTAGCGCTTTAAGCTGTATCTAATGACTGACGCTAATAAGAAAAAGAGAGTTTTGTAAGTGGATCACTGAGACTTTAACTCGTCACTACAAAGCAATAATTTCCATGAAGATGTATGCTATGAGATATTTAATGAATTTAATTGAATTCTCTTTCTTTCTAGAAAATGAAATGAAATTAGAATAGCAGAAATTAAGAAACAGGACTCAGCACCTACATGACCCATTCCTGAAACTGAAATCTGGAACACAAGAAGAATAACACCACCATCAGGACGTCTCAGGTACTGCCTGACAATCACTTGTAATGGTTGAAAGTTATTGTGTAGAATAAGCAGCGCCGTCTTTTTTATTTAAGCCGATAAAACAGATTGCTTTATGATTTGGAGCATCACATTTAAGTACATAATGCCTTTAGTTACAATACAAATACAGAGTCATATAATTACTGAAAAGTTTTTTTCTGATAATATTTGTAGAAAACATTATTTATAGAATTTTATATTTTGAAAAGAAAAAGAATTATGGGGAATGGTGGGGGGAATGATAGGAAGAATAATGAGGAGAATGTTGGAGAGAATGATGGGAGAATGGAAGGGGGGAGATAAGGAGAATGATGGGAGAATGGAAGGGGGGGATAAGGAGAATGATGGGAGAATGGAAGGGGGGGGATAAGGAGAATGATGAGGAGAATGTTGGGGAGAATAATGAGCAGAATGATGGATGAAAATGATAAGGAGAATATTGGGGAGAATGATGGAAGAATGGTAGGGAGAAAAATAAGGAGAATGATTTGGAGAATGATAAGAAGAAGAAGAATAAGGAGAATAATGAGGAGAATGATAAGGAGAATGATGGGGAGAATGATGTGCAGAATGATGGGGAGAATTATAAGGAGAATGATGGGGAGAATGATGTGCAGAATGATGGGGAGAATGATAAGGAGAATGATAGGGAGAATGATAAGGAGAATGATGGGGAGAATAAGGAGAATGATGGGAAGAATTATAAGAAGAAAAATAAGGAGAATGATGAGGAGAATAAGGAGAATGATGAGGAGAATGATGGGGAGAATAAGGAGAATGATGAGGAGAATGATGCAGGAATGTTAAGGAGAATGATGAGGTGAAAGATGAGGATAATGATAAGGAGAATTATAAGGAGAATGATGAGGAGAATTATAAGGAGAATCATGGGGGAATGATGAGGAGAATGTTGGGGAGAATGATGGGGGAATGATGAGGAGAATGTTGGGGAGAATGATGGGGGGATGATGAGGAGAATGTTGGGGAGAATGATGGGGGGATGATGAGGAGAATGATGGGGGGATGATGAGGAGAATGATGGGGGGATGATGTGGAGATTGATTGGGACAGCCACAATGAGGATGCAAAAGTGGAAAAGTATAAAAGGAAGTTTTAGCTAACACTTTGACATGGCAATTTCATATTTTTTTTTAGTGAGATGAGAAGAGGTGGGGGTCCCAGCTGTCATCTTACATTGTGACTGTTATGATATAAGTGATTGACAGGCCAGAAAAGTGTTTTCTGGGAAAACCCATATAAATCATTTTTTCAGAACCCACTGACAGCCTCCATCCCCTCCCCAGACTATGTTTATAGAGTGAGTAATTCATGCATTGCCGGGGAGCGTTTCTCTGGAGGATTGACATATTCTACTTTTTACGTCGCTCAGTCATAACTTCTTTTGTCACTTGCGCAGTGTTCTTCCTTTGTGGGCTCATGTAAAGGCTTTTGTACTTGTTCTACGCAGCTCTTTAATATACCAAAATACAGGGAAAGACAGATGAATAACACAGCAAGCCGCAAGGACGGCAGAGAGACGTAATTAACGCTGTCACTGGCGGCACAGACGTACGACTTACTGTAAATGCATAATGAAGGTTTTCCTGTGTTAGTAGGTTCAGGGCGATCAGGTGCTTTTTTATGACATGTGCCATATCATCATCTACTGCTCTCTTTCCTATCTATCTATCTATCTATCTTCTATCTATCTATCTTCTATCTATCTATCTATCTATCGATCAGGACAGTCAAAGTTTATGCTTCGGCTAGCCAGGAATGATGGGAATCGTAGTTTTGTAACAGGTGGAAGCCGTGAGTTTGACACCTTGAACTTTAGACTATTGTCACACAAACCCGCAGCTCGCAGCAGATTTGGCTGTCAGTCTAGCGTGTATGGGACCCCCCTAAACAACCACCAACAAATATTCATTCATCGCTCAGTCATCTGCGTCCCAGGACCAGATAAGTGATCACATTGCCACATTGTGACTGAACAGTTTAGTAGTGCCAATACTATTACACTTTGTGTTGTGGACTTGATTAGAAATCTCAGCTTTTATGCAGATCTATGTGTCTCCATGGTAACAGACTACAAAACAAGTTCTGCCTGTAGTCTGATCCTGCTCTTATTTGTTGCTCCTTTCCCTTTTGCTTCTTTTATACGGTCTATATAAGTTAGTAAAAAGAAGGGGCAGAGCCAATTGAGTAATCTATGGAAGTATCAATCTCATTTATGCATTTGTCATTTCACAACACAAATAAATCATTGCCCTCCAGCCCGGGACTGGGGAAATGGAAGGCATTTAATTAAATTAATATACTGTAAAATGCAAACTTAATTTATTGTTTTATGGGCAGGTTTTACAGTCAGTGTTGTAGAAGAGTATAGTTCAAGCTATGTCTTCTGGCCAAGTCACTTGTGGAAAATGATGTCACCAAACCAAATTTATGAGGTCATCATAAGAAAACAATGTACAGAATACAGTGTCAGGCGGGGATGAGAGGTTAAAAGGCATTCAGATAATAACATGCTAATTCTCTGTTGTATCCAGTGGAATGTTTAATTTGGGTTGATAAGTTACGTTTTAGGATTCTACTTACTTGCTTTGTCAGACCTCTATTGCAATATGAGGCTATATTTTTTCTCCTTTAGTTGTGCCTTTAGCAAAACTATGTGATCTTAGTGCTTTTTTGTGCAATAATTTGGAACCCAAGAAGTCTTATTAAGGCTCTAATGCAAATTGACATGCAGTACATGCAAATTAAGTTGAGAAAAAAGACCCATTTTCTTAATGTATAAAGCAGTACCTGTCTGATGGTCCATGGGAGGGAGCTGTAATTGATAGTTGCCCATCTATATTAATAGCCTTTGATCCTTCCAACTAACCTATCAGCCATAGTCCCTGTCCCTTCGCCCGCGCTCTCCACATCCCGTTAGGTCCCGCGATGTCACCCTGCAGCTGTCACGGACCTCCAGGCCGTAATGAGTGCCCGGACGCGCTGGGGTGATAGGGTCGCGCGCGGCCGCCCCGCGCAACCCGATCACCCCACTCACTCACCACAGCCTGGAGGTTCGTGACAGCTGCAGGGTGATGTCGCGGGACCTGACGGGATGTGGAGACAGCGGAGAGCACGGGCCGGCTGCCCACCAGTGAGAAACAACATGTCAGTCAGTGTTAGTGCAGGTTCTAAAGCTGGGGCCCATCGGAGGATCCTCCAGTCCTCTGGTGGGCCAGTCCGAGACTGCTGCTGGGAATAAATGGAATTTGCTTGTGTTGCAAATAAATAAATTGGCAATGTCCAGGCTCAGCACCTGCACCATTCACTCCCTGTACTGCTTGGCTATCCTCAAAAGTACTGTACCTTAGATAGCATGTTCACTTGCTCACTTGTAGGACCCCAGTTCGTGTGATCTGTTGGGGTTCAACTGGTGTACTGCCACCAGCTGCACCAAGGATACGTATCACCTCTTCTGTGGGTAGGCAATACATTTATTTCTTGGAATATCACCTTAAATAGTCAGGAGACCCTTTGTGGGTGGTGAGTAGGGTTGAGCAGATGTGTCAATTTGTTTGGGTTCGGCAACGTTCTCTGAACACTAAAGCTGGGCATGTGACTCCTGGCGGCTGGAGAGGTTGGATGCCATTGGATGCCATCTCTCCTGGGGCTCCATAGCAGCCACATAGGTGGTTTCTTTACATTTCTATAGCATGTATGCCTCCCCGAAGAGACAGGATCCCTATGCGTACACTGCACTGCTCCCGCTCTGTTCATGCATCAGTACCTAGTTACTGCATTGTCTGTACTATGAGCATATAGCATCTGACATATTCTTCATGTCTTTGTAATCATTGTCTGATTTCTCTAGCGGTGTAAAAATGATATTCATAAATATTCACAGCATTCAGAGAGTAAATCTGTGTTTTCATACAAATTCAATGTATGTTTACCTATACTCCAGCACTTGGAACTTGAATCTGAAAATTCAGCCCACTCATTTACATGCATATGCCAGCTTTATGGACGCAATTAATTTCCTCTAGTCTGATTTACCGCTTCCCGAGTGTGCTTAGAATTTAAGCATCGGTTTTCATGTAGTGAAGGACAGAAAAGGTACAATCAAAACTCCAATACTGCAGCAATCCTCCATTCCGAAGCCTTCATTAGTGGTCAGAGTTTCATCAGGAACTACAATTTGGCACTCCATGAGCACAATTATACAAGGAAAATGTTATTAGAAACTCAAAAAAGAAGGACAAAAAAAATCTGTGTCAGCTGAGGCTGCTGTACAGAAACGGAGAAGCTAAAAATGTTACAAAAAAATTATTGCAATTGTTTGTTCGTACTGGGTGAATGGTGGTCTCCATATTGTGCAATAGTCAATAAATTTACAACCCCTTTTTATTATAATTATACCTATTATTTATTTTTTAAAAGTGATCTTAAAGGTAATCAAGCAGAAACCTCTTCTATACTATCTACTATACTATGGTATTCAAATGCTCAGCGATCAGACTCGAGCATGCTCAAGTTGTGCTCAACTCTAGTAATTATTAATATTGATGAAACGGCATCATCGGAGGCTGGGAAGGTGGTGCCTTCTGGGAGTTGGGATCACATCCAGTGCAGAAGCTCATTTGCATATACAGTTTTAGGCTATGTTCACATTTGGTATGAGACCAGGCGTTCCGTGACCCGGGTCTCAGAAAAGATCATCCCGGCCGATCCCGGCCAGCAGTACCGGCCGGATGATCTTTTCTGCCGCTGAGTTCTGATGCGGTTGCATCCCTGCGTGCCAGCATCAGAACTGCCCACTGCACACTATGGAGTGCAACAACGGCCGTGATTAGAACGGAACTTATGCTGTGTGAATATGGCCTTAGGCAATTTCTATGCAGCCAGACCTCCTATTGACAAATGGAGCACAGAATTCATAGTTACATAGTTACATAGTTAATACGGTTGAAAAAAGACACATGTCCATCAAGTTCAACCAAGGAGGGGATGGATACAGGGAAGGGGGGGGGGGGGGGGATGATAGGTTCTATACATATGCATATACATATACATTCTGTACATATGCATTTATATTATTTTGCTCTAAGAACTTGTCTAGCCCTGTTTTGAAGCCCTCTACTGTTTTTGCTGTGACCAGATCCTGGGGTAAACTGTTCCAAAGATTCACAGTTCTCATGGTAAAGACGGCTTGTCGCCTCCGGAGATTGAACCTTTTTTTCTCCAGGCGGAGGCAGCGCCCTCTTGTCTCTCCAGGCGGAGGCAGTGCCCCCTTGTCTCTCCAGGCGGAGGCAGTGGCCTCTTGTCCTTTGAGGGGGTTTTACCTGGAACATCTTTTCCCCATATCTCTTGTAGGGGCCATTTATATATTTAAATAAATTAATCCTATCTCCCCTTAAACGTCTCTTCTCCAGACTAAACAAATGTAATTCTTTTAATCTCTCCTCATAACTAAGATGCTCTATTCCCCTTATTAGTTTAGTTGCCCGTCTTTGTACCCTCTCCAGCTCTAGGATCTCCTTTTTATGAATCGGGTTCCAAAACTGGACGGCATACTCCAGATGAGGCCGCACCAAAGCTTTATAAAGCGGTAATATTATATCCCTGTCCCGTGAGTCCATGCCTGTTTTAACGCATGACAATATCCTGCTGGCCTTAGAAGCAGCTGACTGACATTGTGTGCTGTTCTGTAGTCTATTATCTACAAGTACACCCAGATCCATCTCCATCAGCGACTCTCCCAGAGTAACTCCCCCCAGGACATATGACGCATGCGGGTTATTAGTACCCAGGTGCATAACTTTACATTTATCCACATTGAACCTCATTTGCCAAGTGGACGCCCAAACACTCAGTGTGTCTAAGTCATCCTGTAACATCTGCACATCCTCCATAGACTGTACTGTACTACAAAGCTTGGTGTCATCTGCAAAGATAGAAACATTGCTGTTAATTCCATTCTCAATATCATTAATAAACAAGTTAAACAGAAGAGGGCCCAGTACTGACCCTTGGGGTACACCACTTATTACCGGGGACCATTCGGAGTAGGAATCATTGACCACCACTCTCTGGGTACGATTATTAAGCCAGTTTTCAATCCAGTTACACATTAAACTTTCCAAACCGATAGACTTTAATTTACCCATCAGACGTCCATGAGGAACTGTGCCAAATGCTTTAGCAAAATCCAGGTACACGATATCCACAGCTGCGCCCCCATCCAGGCTTCTACTCACCTCTTCGTAGAAACATATCAGGTTGGTTTGACAGCTTCTGTCCTTAGTAAAACCATGCTGGTTATCACTTATAATACTATTAGCCACTACATATTCCTGGATGTAGTCCCTTTTTGAAAATCGGCATTACATTTGCCTTACGCCAGTCCCTCGGCACAATACCAGTAAGCAAAGAATCACTGAATATTTCATACAAGGGTAGTGAAATTACAGAACTGAGTTCCCTAAGAACTCTGGGGTGCAATCCATCAGGCCCTGGAGCTTTGGTTACATTGAGTTTGTTTAATTTATCTTGGACCATATCTATAGTAAACCAGTTCAGTACATTACATGTGTTAGCAGCACTGGCCCCACCCACCTCAGTACTGGCCCCACCCACCACAGCTCCATCCTCTTTTGTATATACAGAAGTGAAGAACCCATTAAGTAACTCAGCTTTCTCCTGATCCCCAGTTATTAATTCCCCGTCGCCATTATTTAGGGGTCCTACATGCTCTGTCCTTGTTTTTTTTGAAGAATATATTATAATATAATATAATATATTTGAAGAATTTTTGGGGGTTTCTTTTGCTATCTATGGCTACCAGCCTTTCATTGTGAATATTTGCTGCTTTTATTACATTTTTACAGGTTTTGTTGACTTCTTTGTAATTTTTAAAGGCTAAAGCTGACCCCTCTGATTTGTATTTTTTGAATGCCCCTTTTTTCTCATTTATAGCCCTTCTAACCTCGGTTGTAAGCCATGTGGGATTGGATATTAACCGTTTATATTTGTTACCCATAGGAATATATTTGGCAGTACAGTTATTTAATGTGGATTTGAAGATTTCCCATTTATTAGCTGTATCAGTATGTGACAGCAGCCGCTCCCAGTCTATTCCCTGAAGTTCAGCGCTTTACCCAGGAAAATTGGCCCTTTTAAAATTAAGAGTTTTTGCCCTCCCAACATGTTTTTCTTTTCTACACTTTAAGCAAAAAGTCACTATATTGTGGTCACTGTTCCCCAGGTGTTCATGGACAGTGACATCCCCAACCAGATCAGCGTTGTTAGAAATAACCAGATCCAACAAGGCATCACTTCTAGTCGGCTCCTCCACAAACTGGCCCAGAAAATTATCCTGCAGGAGGTTAAGAAATTCCCTCCCCTTTGTGATTTTAGCTGAACCGTGACCCCAATCTATATCTGGGTAGTTGAAGTCCCCCATTACCACTACTGTCCCCTCCCGGGCAGCCCGCTCTATTTGTCAATTCATCTTAGCATCGTGGTGCAAATCTGTCCATACTAACAGGTTAAGATATAAGAGGTCTCTGATAGATTCCCTTTGAGACCACTCTAAAATAAGTAGTAGGAATAACGGCCTTTCTCAAAATGTTTCTATGTTTGTCATTTCAGCTGGAGAAAGACCATTAACTAATTGTAACACTGCTGCTATGCATTTTGGTGACTTATACAGAAGATGTATAATAAAAATTACATTTTATAAGCCATTTGGTCCCTTGGTCACATGTGATCTGACATAGTGGTACCATAAACATTGAGTGATACAATTCACAGGATTATTGCTGTATGCTCATTAGCTTTTTATAAACAACTTTAATGTACCGTATATTAGCCTCTGAATTTTCTCCAAAAAGGCCCTCTCCCCATTTGTCACATGACAGGAACAGTTCATTACTGTGCCTGGAATATGAAAATGAGACTACTGTACTTTCGGGACATCTAATAGAGTGAACTCACTGCACGTGGTAACCAAAGGGGTAATCTATCTCCTGGGGAAGATTGCCTAGAAGGTTTAGGAAGACCTATATACCATGTAATAAATCCTTGAGTAAACCAAAAGTATGCAAAGTAGCTCTTTTCCTGAAGGAAAACAGCTGACTGTCTGGTGGCAACTATTGGCGGTAACTTGCTTGTAAGTCAGTGGTCAACCCTTTACATGGACAAAGCAGCATTTATTCTTAATGGAAGAATCACTGTTTAGACAGCTGTTTCGAGGTTCTTGAAACCTGGCCAAAGGTTCGGTTCACTGCCATAGCCCTGTATCTTGACCAAGACAAAGAAGCTAGCTGGCACTCCCTTGGTACACAACACTAAGGGCACATGGCCCTGTAAAACACAGCAATCACTGAACTCAGGGTGATCAGTGAAAAAAATCCAATTGAGTACTCATTTAAGAGTCTCCACTGATTTCTCCCTACAAAATTTGAATATGCAAAGAAGGGGTCCGTGGAGCCTCAGTTGCGAGTCTAAAAACACAGGAATAGCCAGATATCCCTCTCTCCAGAGAAGGAAGCCTGTTGCCAAGGGGTGCCTCCCAGTGAGGAGAGCACCAAACCACCCTGATACCTAGTCCCTCAGGTCCTCACTCTGTTGCGAGCATTGGGACCTAAATAAGGAAACACCAGGGTGGTAAGTCAAAGTCTAACTCTATTGCAAGTGTAACAACATAAGACAAGGGTTACTAAGGTTAGGCATCCATCCACAGACAGCTTTTTCAGGGTATTTGCCCCTCGTCAGTGTGGAGCAGGTTTCTGGATACTTTCAGGGGCAATGAAAAATAGACCAACAAAACACAACAGTTACTGAATTCGAGGAGTACAGTGAAAAAAATTAAATGGAGTACTCATTTAAGATTCTCTACTTTGCCTCCTACAAAATTTTAATATGCAAAGAAGGGGTCCATGGTAGCCAGAATCCTGCTTCACACTGATGAGGGGCAAATACATTGAAACAGCTGTCTGTGGATGGATGCCTTGCCTTGGTAACCCTTGTCTTATGTTGTTACACTCGGATAAGAGGTAGACTTTGACTTATAGGGGCCATCCTGGTTTTTCCCTATTTAGGTCCCAATGCTCGCAACAGAGTGCGAACTTGAGGGACTACGTATCAAGGTGGTTTGGTGCTCTCCCCACTGGAAGGCACCCCTTGGCAACAGGGTTTTCTCTGGAGAGAGAGATATCTGGCTATTCCTGTGTTTTGAGACTCACAACGGAGGCTCCATGAACCCCTTTTTTGCACATGGCCCTGTAACCCCTCCCTCGATACACCCCTGCTTACCACTATGACATGTCCTAATATTCCCTCAATACATTTTACTTCTTACTTTCTTTTCAGTATCTCATCTAAGAGAAGCAGGGCAGAAGGTGTCTATAGCTCTGAACTACAGAGCCGCAGGGATTCAGCGAGCAGATGTACCGGCTCGGTAATTAGATATTAGGAACAAAAAACTCTTCAACAGAATTAAATATAGTGGAAAAAATACAGTGGGAAATAAATAGCAACACAGTGCAGACTACTATCTGCTTCCGAGGCAGTCAAAATGTCTATTTTTCAAGGGAGTGGTCCCAGATGGGATGCTGAGCTTGGGGCTCCATTTCCCATAAAGCACCTATTCAAATAGGTGCTGGGATGCTCCATTAAGACATTCATTGCCTCTGCAATCTCTTAAGTTTGGAATAATAATGCAAAGGTTATATTCTCCACTCTAAGGGGTTGTCCGATTCCTAATACCCCCTTCCAGTGCACTATACACGTGATAGTAAAGCCCCTATTACAAGGGGCGACGAGAGGGAGCAAGCCAGCGCTGACCTGTCAGGTCAGCCCTCGTTTGCTCCTCGTTCCCTGCTCGTTGCTGGCGGTATTACAAACATTGGGTAAGAGCCAGGGGGGAGGTGGGGCGCTGGGAGCTGCAGGGGGACTGCCCGGGTGATCGCTAGATCATCTCTGCAGCCAACAGAAGTTAGCGGCCGCTGCTATCGTGATTATTTATTTTTCAACATGTTGAAAGACAAGGTTCAGCCGACAATGTGCATGTCGGCTGATCATTGTTTTCTATTACACAAGACGATTATTGGCCATAATGGAAATATTTATGCAAATACTTTGATTTAGCAATCTTGTCTCTTTCTCCCGATATGCTGCTTTTTCCCCTGTCAACATCTTATTACAGACCACCACTCTACTCTAAAATGGAAGGTGAGGTGGTCTGGTTGATATGATATATATTTATATAAATATATGGGCGGCACACCCCTTCTGGCTGTCCATTAGGTGACCGAGGCTTACACCTTGTGTATGCCAATAAAAAGGACAAAACATGCACTTTTTCTGTAGCATACACCGGGAAAAATAATGAAAAATGTGCCCCTTGTGGGGATCTTTAGTAGGGGGTAGCGAGAATAATGCAGTCCTTATGCCAATTTAACATAAAAAGTCCAACGTCGTTTTATTGTGGCATAAAAATATACATAGCAGCACTGTGCAAAAGCAGGATACAAAATAAACACCTGCCCGGCTGGGCTCTAACTAAACAGAGGTCTCACCTGACTCAACCAAACAGGAACAAACAGCAGCAGTATCTGACACAGGTCAGTGGCTTCCAGGCTCCCAGCAACATTCAGCCCTCTGAGCTGCCTTTTATGAGCTGGAGCGATTAGCACCTGCTTACACCTGTGTGCAAGGTGTGGACTGGAGTGGGGAGGGAATGGCAGGTCCCACTACCAAACCTACCTGCCATTCCAGTAAAATCCAGGCCCGGAAATAATAAACAACAGTTCAGCAGAATATCTCTGCTGAACCACATCTTTCCCGGAGTTTACCATCTCATCCCAGCTAGCAGTCTGGGTGAGATGTACACCCCCTCCAGTATCTTACCATTCACCCTTCTACATATCCCCCCCCTCTTCTCCAGACCGGAGGGCTGGGCATTTTCAGACCACAGGCAATGAACCCTTGACAGTGCGTCCGCATTTCCCTGTAATTTCCCTGGTCTGTGTTCCACAGAGAAATTAAAATTTTGGAGGGACAGGAACCACCTGGTCACCCTGGCATTTCTCTCCTTGTTTTGCTTCATCCAGGTGAGAGGGGCATGGTCTGTCACAAGCCTAAATTTTCTGCCAAGCAGGTAATATTTTAGGGATTCTAGTGCCCACTTGACTGCTAGACACTCCCGCTCTACAATGGCATAGTTTTTCTCAGCCGGAGTTAACTTTCTACTCAAATACATGACAGGATGTTCCTCCCCATTTACTATTTGTGACAACACAGCCCCTAACCCTGAATCAGAAGCGTCTGTCTGTACCAGAAACTCTCTTTTAAAATTAGGGGTAACCAATACAGGCTGTTGGCACAGAGCTGACTTAAGGCTTTGGAACGCCTTTTCTGCCTCTGGGGTCCATGTTACCATTACCGACTTCCCCCCTTTTGTTAAGTCGGATAAAGGAGCAGCTATTGAGGCAAAGTTAGGCACAAATCTACGATAGTACCCTGTAATACCAAGAAAGGCTCTTACCTGCTTCTTTGTTAGGGGTCTAGGCCAATTCTGTATTGCCTCAATTTTATTCACTTGAGGCTTGATTAACCCTCTGCCAATTATGTAGCCAAGGTATTTGGCCTCCTCTAACCCCAACGCACATTTCTCTGCGTTTATGGTGAGACCCGCATCACTGATGGCATCCAAGACAGCCTGGACCCTACAGAGGTGACTTTCCCAATCTGCGCTAAAGATGACCACGTCATCAAGGTAGGCGGCTGCGTAGTCACGATGTGGCCGCAGAATTAGGTCCATCAACCTCTGGAAAGTCGCAGGAGCCCCATGCAACCCAAATGGCATGACTACATACTGAAATAACCCCTCTGGGGTTGAGAAGGCAGTTTTCGCTTTGGCTTTCTCAGTTAGTGGTATCTGCCAGTAACCCTTTGTAAGATCAAGGGTAGTTATGTACCGGGCATTACCCAACCTCTCAATTAGTTCATCTACTCTGGGCATAGGATACGCATCAAACTTGGAGACCTCATTCAGTTTTCTGAAGTCGTTACAAAATCTCCAAGTACCGTTGGGCTTTGGGATTAGAACTATTGGGCTGGACCACTCACTCTGGGACACTTCAATTACCCCTAGATCGAGCATCCTTTTTACCTCAGCTGACACCGCCTCCCTCCTGGCCTCTGGTATCCTGTATGGCTTGAGGTTTACTTTACTTTTGGGCTCAGTCTCTATGTGGTGTTTGATGAGGTGTGTGCGCCCTGGTAGGTCAGAAAACTTACTTCTGTTTACCTGCAAGAACTCTTTGGCCTCCTGTTTCTGCGACCCTGAAAGAGTTTCCCCTATTTTTACTGGAGGAACTGGTTGAGGAAAATCTTTATTTCTTCTTGTAGATGCTATCAGGGACTCCCTGTCTTTCCAGGGCTTTATCAAATTTATGTGATAAATCTGAAAAGGTTTCCTCCTACCGGGCTGGTGTACCTTATAGTTTACGTCCCCCACTTTTTCCACAATCTCATAAGGGCCCTGCCATTTTGCCAAGAATTTACTCTCTACTGTTGGGACTAAAATAAGGACTCTATCACCTGGGTTGAAATTTCTAACTCTGGCAGAACGATTATAAATTCTACTCTGAGCCTCTTGCGCCCTCTGTAGGTGTTCTTTCACTACAGGCATTACCATGGCTATACGGTCCTGCATTTGCGCCACATGCTCGATCACACTCTTGTATGGGGTTGACTCTGTTTCCCATGTTTCCTTGGCAATATCTAATAAGCCCCGAGGGTGGCGGCCATACACCAACTCAAAGGGTGAAAACCCGGTGGAAGCTTGGGGTACCTCCCGAATGGAAAACATAAGGTATGGTAACAAGTGATCCCAATCCCGGCCATCCTTTTCCACTACCTTTTTTAGCATGTGTTTCAGGGTCTTGTTAAATCTTTCCACTAACCCGTCAGTTTGGGGATGGTACACAGATGTACGTATATGGGTGATCTGGAATAGTTTACAGAGCTCTTTCATTACCTTGGACATAAAAGGGGTGCCCTGGTCAGTGAGGATTTCTTTAGGAATTCCCGTCCTGGAGAACATATGAAATAACTCTCTTGCTATGGTTTTGGATGCTGTATTTCTTAGAGGCACAGCCTCAGGGTATCGTGTTGCATAATCCAAAACCACTAGAATGTACTGATGTCCCCTGGCAGACTTTACAATGGGTCCCACTAAGTCCATGGCAATCCTCTCAAAGGGCACCTCTAAGATGGGAAGTGAGACTAAAGGACTGCGGAAGTGAGACACTGGTGCACTAAGCTGGCATGTGGGGCAGGACTCACAGTAGTTTTTGACCTCCCGATATACCCCTGGCCAGTAAAACCGCTGGAGGATTCTCTCTTGTGTCTTGTTAGTCCCCAAGTGTCCCCCAAGTACATGATTATGTGCCATATCAAGCACCATACGTCTGTACGGCTTAGGAACCAGAAGTTGCTCTACCACTTCACCATTAATTTTAGTGACTCGATAGAAGAGATCACTATGCATTGAAAAATGTGGAAACTGTTTGTCAGCCTCTGGTTCCTGCGGTACACCGTTTAACACAGTAACACTTTCTCTAGCACCTATGAGAGTCTGGTCCTGCAACTGTGCAGTCCCAAAGTTGTCTCGGGACACTGCAAGGTCAGGCACATTATGATCGGCAGAAGACTCCTCCTCCTCTCCAGCCAGGACCTGCAAAGGAAAGTTATCAACACCATGCACATATGTTAACTCATTGTTATTATTCCCAGGGGGTGACTGGTTGTCACCAAAGGGTTCCTCACATGTTTTTGAGGACTTTTGTTTTTCCCACAAGTTCCAAAACAGAGGAAAGTCACGCCCCACAATAACACTGTGCATTAGGTTTTTCACTACACCAACCTCATAGTTCACAGTTCCTAACACAGTCTCAAATTTAACAAGTGCCACTGGGTAGATTTTGGTATCTCCATGGATACACACTACACTCATGTTTTTACCCGGCACAAAGTCCCCACCCACAAGGCTGGCATGCACCAAGGTGACCAGGCTACCCGAGTCCAGCAAGGCCTTGATAGGATAGTCATTTAATTTAAGGCTGCAGACCTGAGGTTCAGTCTCTAGTCCAGGTGCCGCAACACACACAGGTTCTGCAAACAGCGACTGACGCCGGCTAGCATCACACTCCATGGGCTCAGAGGTAAGAGGGCAACAGGCAGCCATGTGTCCCAGTTCGTGGCATCTCCAGCACTGGATTGGCCCTGGTCTCCTTGGCAAGGAGTCCTTTTTGGGGCTAGTTAACCACTTGGGACCATCGCCAGTAGGTTGCCTGCCAGAGACCTCAGGAGCCCTTTTCCCTTTTTCTGCACTTCTCCACACTCCCCCAACAGATGGAAGTCTCTTACCAGCTGATGGCGCAGGTCTGGCACTCCGGGGAGGGGAAGACACAGCAGGGACATCATGGAGGTAGCCCTCAGTCGCTTGGAACCTTTCCACGAGGCTGATGAGGTGGTTGGCATCTCTGGGGTCGCCTTGCCCAACCCAGCGCTGCAAGTCTGGAAGAAGAGCCCTGATGTAGCGATCCACAACAACCTTCTCCAGGATCTGAGCAGGAGTAGAGGTGTCTGGCTCCAGCCATTTTCTTGCCAGGTGAATGAGGTCATACATTTGGGACCTGGCTGGCTTGTCCGGACTGTAGCTCCAGTTGTGGACCCTCCGGGCCCTAACAGCAGCTGTGACTCCCAACCGAGCAAGGATCTCCGCTTTCAGCTGTGTATAGTCCCTGACCTCTTGTGCACTGAGGTCATAGTAGGCCTTTTGAGGTTCGCCAGTCAGATACGGAGCAATGACCTCTGCCCACTCAGCAGCTGGTAGCCTCTCTCGCTCAGCCACCCGCTCAAAGACAGTTAGGAACGCCTCCACATCATCATCAGGAGTCATCTTTTGTAAGGTCTCTCTCACTGTCTTCCGCACACTGACACTGGCAGCTTGGCTTGGCAAGATTACAGTCTCTTTAGCTGTGACAGTCTCTGTCAATGCCGCAATCTGCTTCATAAGGAGTTGATTTGTCTCCTGCTGAACCTGCATGGCCTCCTGGTGTGCTTTCTGCTGCTGCACAGTAGCTTGCTGTTGCTGCAGGTTTGTTTGAACCAATTGCTTGATCAGCTCCTCCATGCTTGGAGACTCTGCTTGCAACTCTGATGCGGCTTTTACCCAGGACATCAGCAAACCAGTCAACTTTTCTTCCACCGTTACCCCTAGCAACCACTGTTGCCCGCATCCGAAACACCAATTGTGGGGATCTTTAGTAGGGGGTAGCGAGAATAATGCAGTCCTTATGCCAATTTAACATAAAAAGTCCAACGTCGTTTTATTGTGGCATAAAAATATACATAGCAGCACTGTGCAAAAGCAGGATACAAAATAAACACCTGCCCGGCTGGGCTCTAACTAAACAGAGGTCTCACCTGACTCAACCAAACAGGAACAAACAGCAGCAGTATCTGACACAGGTCAGTGGCTTCCAGGCTCCCAGCAACATTCAGCCCTCTGAGCTGCCTTTTATGAGCTGGAGCGATTAGCACCTGCTTACACCTGTGTGCAAGGTGTGGACTGGAGTGGGGAGGGAATGGCAGGTCCCACTACCAAACCTACCTGCCATTCCAGTAAAATCCAGGCCCGGAAATAATAAACAACAGTTCAGCAGAATATCTCTGCTGAACCACATCTTTCCCGGAGTTTACCATCTCATCCCAGCTAGCAGTCTGGGTGAGATGTACACCCCCTCCAGTATCTTACCATTCACCCTTCTACACCCTATATCTAAAAATAGACTAGACATGCTAAAGAGTCCAGTCCATTGAGTGACACCGCCACTGGACTTATTAACACAGAATGAGCTGATACCAGAATCATCATACAATGATGATGATTGATTAGGAAGCATTGTCTTGGTGACAGGTTCCCTTAAAGGTCCCCAATAACAAATAATAATAATAATAATAGTATAAATAAATTTGGTAGTATCAGAACTATAAAGATAATATTAAATAAAGTAAAACATAAAATCAAGTGAGTCATTACAAAGTACAGTTGCTCCTGCAAAAAACAAACCATGTGGCTTTGCATATGGAAAAAAAAAATTAAATTGGCTTTTAAAAGGCCAAGAGGAGAAAACTAAAAACCCAAAACCAAAATTTGTATCGTTCTCAAGGTGTTTAAAACTGTTTAACTTAATTTTTTTTTATTTTTTTTTTAATTTTATTTATTTTTTGCATATAAATTTTCTGATCTGTTCTCCATTAGCTGCATTATAAACTCATTTGAATAGAAACGTCGACAATTGCACCATCTATGTACATCGGGTAAAGTAATGGCTATTGTTGCTAAGCAGGTTATTTTCCCGTACCGATGCAGCCAATGTTTCCCTCTATAAAACGACCGTCTCATCCTGCTGATATTGCACATTTTTGCTAGTTCTACAGAGTTCAACTAATTACACTCGAAATCAATGGAGAAATTAATGGCGGAGTTAACAGTTGCCGAGGGCAAGTCTACAGAGAAATCTATCCAACTCCGGTCAACCTGCGTCTTTCCAGACACAGAAGAACTACAATTATCAGCATGGATTGGTAGCCACAACGCTGTCGTTTTTCGTTTCGCGAAGGACGAGCCTCTGCGGGTTACCTGATGTAACCCATGGTAATCATTAGAAATAATAGCCATAAGCCAGACACATATAACGTCGGCTACAGATGTTACACAATCCCTAAAGGAAAAAAATGTAAGTTCTGTGTAGACTAGCCCGGAATGTCAACTAGAAAATCATGGCACAAGAGCGGAGCGGGGATGTTTTATAGGCATTTATACGTCTATAAATTCTAGTCTTACCTTACATTTAGAGATCTCTCTGGGTTTTTGTTGTCTTTGTTTATGTGAGCTATTTATCAATGAAATACTTTGCAGCAGAGGAGTCTGGTTTGTGCCATTCAGAGGTAATTGAGCCAGGAAGGCATTGCGGAAGAAAGATCCTCTGACACATTCAGTACCAAGGAGATTTACAAGGTTACATGATATTTAACCAGCGCCCAGGATGCCTGATCTGTGAGTGACCTTGGCCGTTAAAGTCATGATGGCATCTCGGGATTTATTTATTTTTTTACTTGGCACAAAAACAAGGGCTGAAGTTTTGACAATATATAGGTACATTTATTCTACCTGTACTCAAGGCCAAATCACACTCACACAAATCAAGGCGCTAAGAAGTGGTATTAGCTCCATCTGTTTAGGTAGTTGTAGATTTATGGTGGTCGGAGAGAATTGGGCATCGTGTAACCAGCGATAGACTGGGCTACTTTCTCCCATCCATGTCCTAGAAATATTTTAGGGTTTCCTTTTGTACATGTGGATCTGAAAGCTATAAAGTTGTTGCTTTTTATTGCATCTTTTATTGCATCTTTTTTTTTATATAATACATTATTATATAATTTTTATGTAAAAAAAAAAAAAAGCAATAATAGGAACGTGCGGTGAAATGGAGAAGGAGGATGCAGCCGGAGGACTGCCTGAAAAACGTGGATACAATACAGGCAGTGCTCGGGCTGCATCCACCTTCTTCAGACAGCGGGATTCAAATGCCAATTGTTGGGTTTGTGCAAACCCAAACTTTTAGAAAGAATGCTCCTCCCTACCGTCGTCGGAACTGGGCTTGGCCCTGACTCCTGAATATATACTTCCTACCTTGACCAGTTGCCATGAGCTCACTATTACAGCCCAGTCCTTGGCCTGTTCTTGGACTCCTTGGTTTTGCACTCATGGCCAGCTGCCGCTTATACCGCGACCACTCAGAGAGGTAACCACTTGGTAGCTCCTAGAGTAAAGTTTACATTGCTGTAGATAGAGGTAGAGATGAGTGAACCTGGAGCATGCTCGAGTCCATCCGAACCCGAGCGTTCAGCATTTGATTAGCGGTGGCTGCTGAAGTTGCATAAAGCCTTAAGGCCATGTGGAATACATAGATATAGTCATTGGCTGTATCCATGTTTTCCAGACAACCTTAGAGCTTTATCCAACTTCAACACTTGTGTTCGGATGAACTCGAGCATGCTCGAGGTTCGCTCACCTCTAGTTAGAGAGTAAAAACCAGATGTCCACTTAGACACTTAGGCACTCAGGTGTTGACCAAAGCCAAACCAGTCAGGTGGCCTGGTGGGTTCACTCCTGCTGTGAAGGAATAAGGATGTTTTTCTGTGTTACTGGAAGCTAAAACGGCCCCTTTGCTTTTATCGCGTTTGATCTCTATAGTTCGGGAAGCGATACACGCAGAGAAAATTTCTAATTAGTTATTGATAATTACTCAAACAACGTCCAAAGTGACAAAGAATAATTATAAAAGTTCCATGCATTTGTTCAAGTGTCTGGCAATGTCAGCCGTGGGGCTCGTCACCACCCAAAGTGCTTGCAGCTTCTAGCGCGGTAGCCAGAGGCTGTCTGAAGGCATTGAAAAGAATTAGTGACGTTACTGGCTATCTGTTACTCAATAGGGATCAATTAATCCTTTTACTGCCTCCAGCTACGGCTTAGAAACCAGACACTCGGAAAGCTAGGACGCTGCTCTCCTGTACTGACCCTCACCGATGTACGGCCGGTAAACACAACGCTGTCCTGTCCTTACAATGGTTTATTTCAGGTTATTATTACTTTAGAAGGTTGATTGCCTTTTCAGTCCAATAATTCCCCTTTATTAAAAATTAAATATCACCTAGTAAGCTTCTCTGCAAACATTTAGATTGAGGCCCTGGCACAATCTAACAGGTCACACACTGCTCTAGTATAACCAACAAGGCCACACATTGCTCTAGTATAACCCACCAGGCCTCACACTTCTCCAGTATAACCCACCAGGCTACACATTGCTCTAGTATAACCCACCAGGCCACACACTGCTCTAGTATAACCCACCAGGCCTCACACTTCTCCAGTATAACCCACCAGGCCTCTCACTTCTCCAGTATAACCCACCAGGCTACACATTACTCTAGTATAACCCACCAGGCCACACACTTCTCCAGTATAACCCACCAGGCCTCACACTTCTCCAGTATAACCCACCAGGCCTCACACTTCTCCAGTATAACCCACTGGACCACACATTGCTCTAGTATAACCCACCAGGCCACACACTTCTCTAGTATAACCCACCAGGCCTCACACTTCTCCATTATAACTCACCAGGCCTCTCACTTCTCCAGTATAACCCACCAGGCCTCACACTTCTCCAGTATAGCCCACCAGGCCACACATTGCTCTAGTATAACCCACCAGGCCACACACTGCTCTAGTATAACCCACCAGGCCTCACACTTCTCCAGTATAACCCACCAGGCCTCACACTTCTCCAGTATAACCCACCAGGCCTCACACTTCTCCAGTATAACCCACCAGGCCTCACACTTCTCCAGTATAACCCACCAGGCCACACATTGCTCTAGTATAACCCACCACACCACACACTTCTCTAGTATAACCCACCAGGCCACACACTTCTCTAGTAAAACCCACCAGGCCACACACTTCTCTAGTATAACCCACCAGGCCACACACGTCTCCAGTATAACCCACCAGGCCACACATTACTCTAGTATAACCCACCAGACCACACATTGCTCTAGTATAACCCACCAGGCCACACACTGCTCTAGTATAACCCACCAAGACACACACTACTATAGCACAACTCACCAGGCCACACATTGCTCCAGCACAACCCACTAGGCCACATGTTGCTCTAGTATAACCCACTAGGCCACATGTAGCAGTAGTATAACCCTCAAGGTTACACATTGTTTTAGTATAATCCACCAGACCAGACATTGTTCTAGTATAACCCACCAGGCCACACAGTTCTCTAGTATAACCCACCAGGCCTCACACTTCTCCAGTATAACCCACCAGGCCTCACACTTCTCAAGTATAAACCACCAGGCCTCACACTTCTCCAGTATAACCCACTGGACCACACATTGCTCTAGTATAACCCACCAGGCCACACACTTTTCTAGTATAACCCACCAGACCACACACTTCTCTAGTATAACCCACCAGGCCTCACACTTATCCATTATAACTCACCAGGCCTCTCACTTCTCCAGTATAACCCACCAGGCTACACATTACTCTAGTATAACCCACCATGCCACACACTGCTCCAGTATAACCCACCAGGCCTCACACTTCTCCAGTATAACCCACCAGGCCACACATTGCTCTAGTATAACCCACCAGGCCACACACTGCTCTAGTATAACCCACCAGGCCTCACACTTCTCCAGTATAACCCACCAGGTCTCACACTTCTCCAGTATAACAAACCAGGCCTCACACTTCTCCAGTATAACCCACCAGGCCTCACACCTCTCCAGTATAACCCACCAGGCCACACATTGCTCTAGTATAACCCACCAGGCCACACACTTCTCTAGTATAACCCACCAGGCCACACACGTCTCCAGTATAACCCACCAGGCCACACATTACTCTAGTATAACCCACCAGGCCACACATTGCTCTAGTATAACCCACCAGGCCACACACTGCTCTAGTATAACCCACCAAGACACACACTGCTCTAGCACAACTCACCAGGCCACACATTGCTCCAGCACAACCCACTAGGCCACATGTTGCTCTAGTATAACCCACTAGGCCACATGTAGCAGTAGTATAACCCTCAAGGTTACACATTGTTCTAGTATAATCCACCAGACCACACATTGTTCTAGTATAACCCACCAGGCCACACAGTTCTCTATTATAACCAACCAGGCCACACACTACTCTAGCACAACTCACCAGGCCACACATTGTGGCACAGACAAAAACTTAAAAGAAAGGTCAATATTTAAAGGGGAATTCCACCCATGATGAGACTAACAAATCATTCCATACTTGTTATTATCTTTTCAGTCTTCTTCCCCCAGTTCTGAGCTTCTGCTTTCTGCTGAAGACACAAAAATCTGTGTGTGACCGTTTCCCTCCATCTCCCTCTCCCTTCTGTGATGGCTGATTCAAAGCTTCTATCTGCAACTTTGTAACGATTCTGTAATGTCGGGAGGGATAATCAAAGTGAGTTCATCAGCAACTTGACCTCATATTACAAAGAAGTTGCAGATAAAGCCTGCAAGAGACTTGTGTACATCAACCATGTCGGAAAGAAAAAGGGGAGGAGGGGGAGACAGAGAGAACAGCTCAGACACATATTTCTTTGTCTTCAGCACAAAGCAGAAGGGTCAGAACAGGGGGAAGGAGACTGAACAGATAATATCAAGTAAGGAAGGAATTGCTATTCTCACCATGAGCAGCAACATATGAAAAGTTATGTCTAAGCCGCCATATAGATTACAATTATTTCTAGAGTCACCCTTTAATCTGAATTACTAAGTGTCCAGCTTGGGTTTTACTGTGAACAAACCCAACCCTTATGGCTAAAATCTTTCATAGAAGCATATGATGACCTAAATAGGAGAATCACCTCACATAGCCTTCCAGTTTCATTGTGCACCATAGTCAATAACCAGCATTAACACGTGAATGTTATTAGCAGCCTGGGTACAGTACATTCTAACAATATGGGACGCTCTTATAATCCGTATAACCTCTAACATTCCTATTAGACACTAAGGATCCTTTACTGATTTAAATGAGCCCCAGTGGAGGTAAAGGAAATCAGAGTATCTAGCTTCCGGCACTCTCCTGGATACTATAAAAGGGGATATGCTGGCTGCTACAAAGACGCAACCGAAATAAATTATTCCCTAACCGCAAACCTAAAGACTCATAGTGCAAGCTGTGCATTTTACTGAGAGGTACAAAGACTCTTCCTCCTACGGGGAGAGGAGTGGATGGTTCCAGCCCTTAATAGTCATCAAATTAATACATTATAGCATGGATGACAGGTGTTAAGCGTTATATAACTCACGTCAGCCCAATGCCTAGCACAGTCTACAAAGCTTTGGCTATTAAAAAAAAAAAAAGTTACGTGCCGTGGTAGCGAGTCATTGAGTTGTCATCCATGGTGAAAACTTCGGGTATATTCACACATGCCCTAATTTATTTTGTTTTTGCTTACGTGTTTGAAAAATCTGCAAAAAATTACAGTAGTTGTAAGGAGGGAGTTAACTCATGATATAATATCGGAAAGTATAGAAGAATAATAAAAGCTATTACATGTATTACGTATACCAGCAGCATCCAGACTTAGAGACATGCAAATTAAAGGGGTTGTCCAGGGAAAATCTTTTTCTTTCAAATCAACGGGTGTCAGAAAGTTATATAGATTTGTAATTTACTTCTATTAAAAAATCTCAAGTCTTCCCATACTTATCAGCTGCTGTTTGTGGTGCAGGAAGTGTTGTTTTATTTTCAGTCAGACACAGCGCTCTCTGCTGACATCTCTGGCCGAGACAGGAAATGTTTAGAGCAGGAGAGGTTTTCTATGGGGATTCAGAGTTCCAGTCTTTGCCAGAGATGTCAGCAGAGAGCACTGTGTCAGACTGAAAATAAAACACCATTTCCTGCAGGACATACAGCAGCTAATAAGTATGGGAAGACATGAGATTTTTTAATAGAAGTAATTTACAAATCTATATAACTTTCTGATATCAGTTGATTTGAAAGAAAATGATTTTTGCTGGACAACCCCCTCTAAGACCACCAAGATGTTCTTACTAGGTCAGCAAAAAAAAGTTTGGGGGCTAATAAATGTATCAGCCATATGAAATTACCACATCAAAGTTGGGTCCTAGGGCAGTAGTGGCCAGATAGTAGATCCCATAGTGAAGAGGCAGTAGGCTATAATGTGTTGAAATATAAGCAACAGCTACAGTCTGATTACAGTACATGGTGGATGGAGAATATTGAGTTGACTGCAGATGGTAGAACCCTTGTATAAGGGCTTCTCTGATGTACTATTCTTTATGTATATGATGCTATCACTCTTTGTTATCTTTCATCTTGATCTATATATACATGATGGCTTTTATATATTCCAAAAACATTTAAAGGGGTTATCCAGTGAAAATCTTTTTCTTTCAAATCAATTGGTTTCAGAAAGTTATATTTGTAATTTACTTCTAGTTGAAAATATCAAGTCTTCCTGTACTTATCAGCTGCTGTATGTCCTGCAGGAAGTGTTGTATTCTTTTCAGGCTGACTCAGTGCTCTCTGCTGCCACCTCTGTCCATGTCAGGAACTGTTCAGAGTAGTAGAGGTTTTCTATGTGAATTTGCTACTGTTCTGTCAGACTGGAAAGAATACATCACTTCCTGCAGAACATACAGCAGCTGAAAAGTATGGAAAAAATTGAGATTTTTAAATAGAAGTAAATACAAATCTATATAACTTTCTGACACCAGTTGATTTAAAAACAAAAAAAACAAAAACAAAACATTTTCACTGGATAACCCCTTTAATTCTCCAACAATGTCTTAATATTGATACTTCTGCTGCAAGGTGATGATGGGTCACCAAGCTGTTTTCCTTCTAGCTTCTGCATCACTTATTGGTGAATCATATAGAAACTTAAAGTGACACTGTCACCCCCTATTTGCATTTTGACTGCTCTCCACAGGTGTAAAGGGTAAATGCAGAGGGGGTGGGGCCTATGTGGCAATGACGTCACTGATGGGGAGGGGCTAGGTGGTGTTAGGGGCGGAGCGATGTGGCACAAAGGCCGCGCGGTCCCACCCACATATACCAGTCCACAGGTGATAAAAACTACTTTTTACCAGAACAAGCACCATGAGGTGTGATATAAAGTAAGTAATGAAAGCTGTAACATTTACCCTTTACACCTGTGTAGAGCAGTCAAAATGCAAATAGGGGGTGACAGTGTCACTTTAAGTCTTGGCCAGTTTTATTAGTTTTTATTATTAACTATTGGTGGTGCTGGAACCAATCAAAGATTGTTTTTTCCTGGTGCAACACACACAGTCTGTAGACAGGACATTGGCATTACTAGTTAGCAAGGCTTGCATGAATGGCAGAATCCTAATATGAACAGGACTGTTAACCGTTTGTTGTCGAGGTGCTCCTCTTACGAAGGTTGAACATGCATATGACAGTAAGAGAGACAAAAGCTGAGGGCACTCACCTGAGACGTGCAAAATTCTTTACTCCTGGTATAACTTAAAAACAGCTGGACAACTCATCTCGGGTGGGGGCGCAAAACACATGTCACTACGGACATTACAGATGTCCTGCTGTTTTTATATACCAGGAGTAAAGAATTTTGCACGTCTTTGGTGAGTGCCCTCAGCTTTTTGTCTCTCTGTCATGTGCTTGTTTTTTCCTGGACAACCTCTTTAAGTTTGTAAACAGAGGTACCACTGTATTTTTAAATGGCCCAGGGAACGATGCAGTGACCATTTAGAGTGCCAAACCACGCGATTACTTCGTGCTTTGTAGTTTGGAATAGCCTAATGCCAGAACATAAGGGGTCCAAGAAAGCCAAGTCATGTCATCCACTGGGGTAACACTGGTCCAGATTTGTAGGTGGTCCATGCCAACCACGTGCTCTCCACTTTGCAAACCCTTGTCAACTGCCATTAAGGATTCCATGCGATACAGATGATCGACCTCTGCGACCCAGTCTGTGATCGGGGGAGGCTCGACTGCCTTCCAGTATCTCGGGATAAGAGTTACTCGTGCTTTGTAAAGGCCCTGCATACGAACACAAATCTCACCGATCGGCTCTCATTTCCTTCTGTAGATGGATGCAAATCTTCCCGTCTAAAAGGACCCTTAGGGCCCTATTCCACCGGACGATTATCGTTAAATCGTTCGAATCTAAACGATAATCGTTTGGTTGAAATGCAGTTAACGATTAACGACCGAACGAGAAATCGTTGATCGCTTTATAAGACCTGGACCTATTTTTATCGTTGCTCGTTCGCAAAACGTTCGCAAATCGTTCGCATTGAATAAGACGTCGTTCGGTCGTTCGCAATAGATACGAACGCAATAGCGAATAAATAGTGAAGAAAAATGATCGCAATTACGATCATAGGTAACGATTATCGCTCCATGGAAATGAGTGAACGTTTTCAGGTCTTTCGCAAAAGCGGTCGTTTGAGATCGTTAATCGTTAACGATTATGCAAACGATAATCGTCCGGTGAAATAGGGCCCTTAGGGCCCTATTCCACCGGACGATTATCGTTCGCATAATCGTTAACGATTAACGATCTCAAACGACCGCTATTGCGAAATACCTGAAAACGTTCGTTCATTTCCATGGAACGATAATCGTTACTTATGATCGTATTTGCGATCGCTTTTATTTAGCTATTTCTTCGCTATTGCGTTCGTATCTACTGCAAACGACCGAACAACGTCTTATTCAATGCGAACGATCTGCGAACGTTTTGCGAACGAGCAACGATAAAAATAGGTCCAGGTCTTATAAAGCGATCAACGATTTCTCGTTCAGTCGTTAATCGTTAACTGCATTTCAACCGAACGATTATTGTTTAGATTCAAATGATTTAACGATAATCTGAATGATAATCGTCTGGTGGAATAGGGCCCTTACACTTCATTAGACGGTTGCCTGTCAATTTACTTCTCTCCTTTGCACAGCTGTAAGCCCAGCTTCCGAAAAGCAGCTCCTTTAAGAAAATTACAAAGATTCCTATGCAGAAAAAAAAAACACCAAAATAAAAACAAATAAAACTGCCGTACAAATCTAAAAAAAAAAAAAAAACAACAGCCAAAGAGTAAGAGTTGTCGATTTTACATCTAATGTCACATTTAGAACCAAAATATGGAAATTGTTTGACAAAAAAAAGTTAGAAAATGTTGAAGTGTGAATGTATTTGTCAGCTGGAAATCTCCGCAGCTCGGCTAGCAGTTGGAGACTCTATGAATACCAGCTATTGGCAGGTGTTTTATGTTGTTTGCTCTATGTATGTAAATAGCCCTTTGTGTCTGGCTTCCTGGCTGTGATCTCGCAAGCATGGCCCCAGTTAATGGAGACACAGAATGATAGAAATGTATGAATGTAAATTTAAAGAGCAACATCACCCAGTCCAAAGACAAAGGCTTCATGTTCCGATGCTTGAGAACATAATACTGGGAGGCTTGCTTCCTTCTGTTCAGCCCTGATGTAGCTTTTAAGAGCCCGGCGTGTCATATAGACAACAGCGTATAGGAAAGAAAGGAATAATGGCAGCGTCCCGATCTGTGTGAGAACATATCTGAATAGTCTCCTCTATAGCAACTGAGGTGACGTTAGGTAAGAGTAACAATGGAGACAATGACAACATAAGAACATATAGAAAAACATTCACAATCAACTCATTTTATAACCCCCATTATCTTTCGGAGAGATAGCTACTGTGATCACATAATATGTTTGCATAGGATTCCTTAAAGGAGAAGTCCGGCCAAAACAAAAAATACACTGCTGGCAGGGGGGAGAGCGGGAACATACAGTAATAATCTATATGTCCTCTATACACAAATAATCTATATGTCCTTGTGCCTTCGCAATGTTATGTCACCACTCCCAGATCTCCACCGTGCTCCAGTTTCTCCTTAGTTTTGGAGTAGTCATGACCCAGCGGGAAGGGCTCGCGTAGCCAATCAGTAACTGTAGTGGTGTCCCACTGAACCTGAACTCCTGAGCTGGCTTGTGGCTTTGCAGGAGTGGGGGCTGCAGGAGGCTATCAGTGCTCCAGGGAAGGGTAAGTATTGATTTTTTTATGTTCCCCCCTACCCCACTGCCTGTAATGTATTTTTTGTTTTGACCCATCTTCTCCTTTCAACCCCTTAATGACTAGACCTATTATAACCTTAAGGACACAGCATTTTTTTATACTAATGTTCCAGGAAGTTATCCAGGCTTAGAAAAACATGTCATCTTTCTTGCAACTTTAATACATTGAAGTGAATGGAGATGAATTGTAATACCACACATAACCAGAGGACACGGTGGCGCGTTGTTTTTTTTTTTTTTTTTTTGCAGGGTTTGTTTGTTTGTTTTTAAACTGGACAACTCCTTTAAAGGGTTATCCGATATAAGAAAATCGTATTTAAGTAAAATTACCACCCCAAGATGTGGAACTTTCTAATAAAGTGTTCTTCTTACTAACAGCATTAGATTGACCGCTGACATGAAATGGAAAATAGAAAAACTACAAAATGTATGCTGTCTCTGACTCCCTGGATTCACTCGCATCATCCATTGATGTCATGGTGGATCTTGTATCTAAGCTCAATCCACACACTCTTATCAGTGTTGTCACCATCTCTGACCAGCCCTTTGAGCTTACATACATCATCTACCTGTCTCATACACAGAAAATAAATATATATATATATATATATATATATATATATATATATATCTTTATCAGTGATTTCAGCATGCTGCCTTGTGATGAATAAAGCAGCAGGTGCTGCAACCTCATTCATACAACAGCCTGCAGTGAAATTAGATCTTCTGCAGCATCTTAGTTTGGGGAACTGGCAGGAGTGCTGGAGGAGGGTAATAGGCAGGGTAAGATGACAGTGATTAACAGCTGAGGAAAGGCAATGCATTCTGGAACTTATGGTACTGAGCAAATGCAAACCAGGAAGTACAGAACTAAAAAAAAAAAAAAGGATTTTTGGTGGTTTCAGAAAGGGTCAGACAGGTAAGCAATGCAATATGCTTCTGCATTATATATAATTTGTGTTTTTTTTTTTTTAATCTAACATCAGAGTACTTCTTTAACTTTTAAGGCAATAGGGTATGTTGGGCACCACTGGCATCCAACAGGCAATGGCTTTGGCTTATTGTTTTACATTTGTAATATAACAATATAATATAAATAGTGATGAGCGAATACTGTTCGATTGAATGGATATTCAATTAAATAGTGAGATATTCGATATTCGTACGAATATCCCGTGAATATTCGATAAATATTCGATAAGCGTTCAAATCCCCCAGCTTCTGGTTTCACCCTCCAAATGGTCAAATAGATGTTTTTCACTAATCGAATACTTGTTCCCATAGACTTTAATGGGATTGAATATTCGATCGAATATTCGAATATTCGCGGGATATCTCACTATTCGCTCATCACTAAATATAAAGAGAATGTAAATTTTTAAAATTCCATAAGAACTCATCATGCACCGGTACACCATGGTGCCCCTAAAGGGGTACAGAGCGGGCTCACAACTTGACCCTGTTCTGTACTGCACCGCTTCTGGCTGCTATCAGCAGCTGGGGACCTCTGCTATTAGCCAGTGAGGCCCAACTTGCCACATCGGCTAATTAACCATTTCAATGGCATTAAAAAGGCTTCTGTGTTGGTCTAGTGGGGGGATCGAATTCCTCTAATGCGATTGCAGGGCGCTGATCAGTTATACTTACCCGGGCCTCAGCAACGCTCTGAAGCTGATCCCAACTTACAAATCACTAGCCACTGTCAGCAGTCGAGCACAGATAATGCAGACCAATGCATAAGTACAAATGTACTGCATTGATCTCTATAAGCAATCAGCATAATGCTCTTAGAAGTCCCCTGGGGGGACTACAAATTAGTGTAAAAAAAAAAGGATTTTCATAAATAAATTGGTATTGCTGCATGGGGGATATCATTACTGCATAGAGCTGGGCTGGTGCATGACAAGGAAAAAATAAATGTGCTCACTGCGGGAATGGGGCGGCTGTGACACCAGGATCCAAACGCTTATCATCTCATATTAAAAAAAAAAAAAAAAAGCAATGTAACTGATGGTACATTCCCTTTAATGTGTCATATCAAAGTACAATTGGTTTTGCAAAAGATACGACCATTTGGGTCTGTAGGTGTACAAATGAAAGTGCTATGGCTTTTAGACATGAGAAGGAAAGAACAAAAGTGCAAAAAAACAAAGATTGACCTGGTCCTTAAGAGGGTTGTTTAAAATTTATACAAGGGCTGACAAGGCTCCTCTGCTGCCCACAATGGCCATGTGCATAGCTGACTGCTTCCCGCTCCCTGCTCCATTCTGGTCTGTTACCAGCACCGTGGCTATGGAAATCAGCTGATCAGTGGGGGTTGCTGGGTGTCAGATTCTCACCGATCAGATATTGATGGCCGATCCCTGTAGGACCTTCCTTATTAGTGATGGCAGCTCATCACATTACAGGATCCCAGCTGTGAGTGGCAGAAATACCTATAAAAAAAAAAAAACTAATTGACTAATTGAGGTTACATGAGAATTCTGGCAGCAATGGCGGCTGTCATGCGACGGCTTTTAGGCACCAGACTTTTGTGCACGTTGCAGTCTCTCTTCCTGCCATCTGCTTGAAGGGTTTTATCCCAGCTACAAATGTCTCCTATTTGTAATAATGTTCAGCGTTTCGTACGGCAGTGAAATAATG
The DNA here is from genome assembly GCF_027789765.1 of Dendropsophus ebraccatus. Lineage (NCBI taxonomy): Eukaryota > Metazoa > Chordata > Amphibia > Anura > Hylidae > Dendropsophus > Dendropsophus ebraccatus. The sequence goes on along the minus strand of NC_091459.1, from coordinate 133,095,020 downwards.
ACACTGATCGCGCATTGATGTTTACACGAAATCAGATTGAGAGTGGATGTCAGGCGTGCGTACACCGCGATGACTGATCTGTTCTATGTCCATAGTTACCTCGTCCTGATGTAAATCACGCCGAGCTGCCGGCAATTATTCGCACAAACCGATGCGGCGTAATGACACATGAACGCTACCCATAGCCCCAGGTCAATTACAATGGAGACTGATGGCTCGGATCCTATGTATTGTTGTATTGTTATTTGCCATTAATTATAGATATGGATGAGCTTGTCATGTGACCGGGGATCACATGGAAAGCGGAGCTATAATATCTATAGAAAGCTGATTTAGTATGCAGATCGGCGCGTGGAGTTGACATTGCCATGGGCGATTGACATCCATACATACTTCCCCATCGGAATCCCTTCGGTTTGCTTAACTACTGTTCTAATGAAGGCCGAGGCTCATTGCTAAAGAGGGAGAGATGCATGGATTAAAGAGAAGAACCGGAATTTTCTATAGTAATTATTCATCGGGGAATCTTTCCTACGTAGTATTGAATATTTATGGTAGCCACATTGCAGTGTCCCAGTTCTCCAAGGTCTTGTAGATACTGGGGCAGATCGACTTACGTTATATAACAAGGAAGAATTATAGGAATTGACAAGGAAATCTGGAAAAGTCACCAGATTTTGTTGTTCTTTGGCCAATATAAAATTTATACCCCCTATTAGTTGGCTTAGGGTCCTATTACACGGAGCGATCTTTAACGATTAACAACTGACGGTCGCAAGCGAGATTGTTTATCGTTAACCAGAAATCGTTCACCATATTACACAGAACGATAATCGTTATGCTGGGTTTACACGGAGCGATAATTCGCCTTATCGTACGATTAGTGATTTCGAAGTAACAATATATTTTTTTTTTATAATGATCAGCGTTTAGAAGGAACGATATATCGTACGGAAAAATCGTTTCGCAATCGTTTTTCAATCGCTTAAGATTATCTCGCACATAGGTTAAATCGGTAAACGACTGTTTACACTGAACAATCTGCAAATTTTTCAAAGATCGAAATGAACGATTTCTCGCTCGTTGCTTAATTGTTCGCTGCAATTACACGTACGATTATCGTTCAAATTTGATCATTATTGTGCAAATTCGCACAATAATCGTTCCGTGTAAATCCAGTTACGATGGTTACTACAATCGTTATTGCGATTGTTACTACGATAGTTTATTCCTTCTGATCCCAGTAAAACAATGAACAATGTGCAATTACACTGAACGATTAGTGAACAAAGGCGGAACTTGAGCAAACGAACGTGGTATTACAGCGAACGATTAGTGATAATTTTAGGTTCAGATCTAAATAAACGATCGACATATAAACGATTTTTCGATCATTGCCTGCAATTACACAGAGCGATTATCGTTTAAATTTGGAGGATTTAACGATTTTTCACATGATAATCGTCCTGTGTAATAGGGCTCTTACTCCACGTCACAATATTGTAGCGGGCCTTGGTGTAGAATTGGGGAATGTTGTGTTTTAAAGGGGTAGCTCACCATTTTTTTTCTTTCAAATCAGAAAATGGTGTCAGAAAGTGCTAGAGATTGGTAATTTACTTGAAAAAATAAATAACATTTCCAATCTCCCAGTACTTATCAGCTGCTGTGTGTCCTGCAGGAAGTGGTATATTCTTTCCAGTCTGACACAGTGCTATCTGCTGCCACCTCTGTCCATGTCAGGAACTGTCCAGAGCAGCAGTAAATCCCCATAGAAAACCTCTCCTGCTCTCCAGACTGGAAAGAGTATACCACTTCCTGCAGGACATACAGCAGCTGGAAGTACTGGAAGACATGAGATTTAAAAAAAAAAAAAAGAAGAAGAAGTAAATTACAAATCTCTGGCATTTTCTGGCACCAACGAATTTGATAGAATGTTTTTGGGGTAAACGACCCCTTTAAAAAACACACAAAAGAATCTCATGTCTTCCAGTACTCATCAGCTGCGGTATGTCCTGCAGGAAGTGGTGTATTCTTTCAAGTCTGGAAAGCAGGAGAGGTTTTCTATGGGGATTTGCTGCTGCTCTGGACAGTTCCTGACATGGACAGAGGTGGCAGCAGAGAGCACTGTGTCAGACTGGAGAGAATACACTTCCTGCAGGACATGCAGCAGCTGATAAGTAGAGATGAGCGAACAGGTTTGGCCGGTATGGGATCCGGGTTGGATTTTCCCAAAAGTCCGAGTCCGGTCGGTTTCAGATTTTTGGAAGTCCGCTCCGAATTTTTTTTTTTCCTTGCTTTCTAAAATGGCAGCTGCCATTTTAGAAAGCAGGAAGTGTTCCGGGCGGGAAAAGCGCTTTCCCTTGATGCCCAGAACACATCCAATCAGCAGGGATGTTGCACTAGCCCACCCCCTGTGTCACGTCGGTATAGCTTTAAGAGGAGCGGCCTCCATGTTGACTACTGCTGCTCCTGTACTGGCCTCAAATGACTATTGCTGGACCTCCACTGGCCTCCAATGACTACTGCTGCTCCTGTACTGGCCTCCAATGACTACTGCTGCTCCTTCACTGCATTTGTGACCTTTTTCCTGCATAGACCCTGTAATGGTGAATTTTCTGCATAGACCCTATAATGGTGAGTTTCCTGCATAGACCCTGTAATGATTTGAAAAAAAAAATGGTGACCTACCCCTTTAAGCCTCACTGGAGCATAGTCTGCCCCGATTCTTATGGTACCAAATTAGTGGAACCTCCCAGTAGAGATGAGCGAACCGGGGTCAGGTTCGAGTCGATCCTAACCCGATCATTCGGTATTTGATTAGCTGGGGCTGCTGAACTTAGATAAAGCTCAGCAGCCACCGCTAATCAAATGCCGAAAGTTCGGGTTCGGATCGACTCGAGCATGCTCTAGGTTCTCTCATCTCTACCTCCCAGCTACAAATGATACTAATGACACAGGGTTAAGGAATACGTTAATGGAAAACTCCAAACCCCTTAATGGTGGGTTGGACTTAGCCAAGATGAATACCAATAAAATACTAGCCAGAATGGCTGGAACAGGGGGAGAAGGTAGCCCGGTCTGATGAATTACATTGCTGTTTATATCCTGTGGATGGCCGGGTGTGTGTGTGCTGCTGCTAATACATCTAATTGAATAACAATGTAATTATGACAGCAATATAACCCAACAACACAATGGATGGTAACGCTAAATATGCACATGGTCATTAGAGACTATTAGTGTGAGCGGCAGCAGGGGAATACATGACTGATGGGCACAACTAACCAAATCCCACCGAAGCAGCGCTTGTCCGTCTCTAAATGTCAGCGAAATGTTTGTTTCATCGCTGCCCTAATTGCATGCAAACAGATCATGCCTGCAACAATTATCTATTTATCTATTATCTATCTATCTATCTATCTATCTATCTATCTATCTATCTATCTATCTATCTCCTATCTATCTATCTATCTATCTATCTATCTATCTATCTATATATCTATTATCTATCTATGTCCTATCTATCTATCTATTTATCTATCTATCTATCTCCTATCTATCTATCTCCTATCTATTATCTATCTATCTATCTATCTATTTATCTATCTATCTATCTATCTATCTATCTATCTCCTATCTATCTATCTCCTATTTATCTATCTATCTATCTATCTATCTATCTATCTATCTCCTGTCTATCTATCTATCTATCTCCTATCTATCTATCTATCTATCTATCTATCTATCTATCTATCTATCTATCTGTCTATCTATCTCCTATCTATCTATCTATCTATCTATCTATCTATCTATTATCTATCTATGTCCTATCTATCTATCTATCTATCTATCTATCTATCTATCTATCTATCTATCAATCTATCTATCTATCAATCTCCTATCTATCTATCTATCTATCTATCTATCTATCTCCTATCTATCTCCTATCTATCTATCTATCTATCTATCTATCTATCTATCTATCTCCTATCTATCTATCTCCTATCTATCTATCTATCTATCTATCTATCTATCTATCTATCTCCTATCTATCTATCTATCTATCTATCTATCTATCTATCTATCTATCTCCTATCTATCTATCTATCTATCTATCTATCTCCTATCTATCTATCTATCTATCTATCTCCTATCTATCTATCTATCTATCTATCTATCTATCTATCTATCTATCTCCTATCTATCTATCTATCTATCTATCTATCTATCTCCTATCTATCTATCTATCTATCTATCTATCTATCTCCTATCTATCTATCTATCTATCTATCTATCTCCTATCTATCTATCTATCTATCTATCTATCTCTTATCTATATATCTATCTCCTATCTATCTATCTATCTATCTATCTATCTATTTATCTATCTATTGCTACGTTTACACGGAACAATAATTTACCCAATTGATTGTTTAACGTTTTTGAAGCAACAATTTGGTTTTTATAACGATCAACGTTTAGACAAATAAATTGTTAGAAAAATGGTTAGAAAAATCGTTATTGTCATCGTTTTTAAGATCGCTTAAGCCCATCTCACACATAGAGTGAATCTTTGAAAGACTGTTTACATGAAGCGATCTGCAAATTTTTAGCGAACGACCAACAACGATTTGAGAAAGACAACAATAACCGATCTCTCGCTCGTCGCTTGATCGTTCGCTGTGTTTACACAAGCCCATTATCGCTGTAATGTGATCGTTATTGTGAAAATTCGAAACGATAATCTTTCCGTGTAAATGCAGCATTATTCTACAATATCTATGGCCATGAGGCGTGCTGTAAAGCAAATCTTTATACTATAGGGAAGGTTTATCGAACATGGTGTAAATCTCCTATCTATCTATCTCCTATCTATCTATCTATCTATCTATCTATCTATCTATCTATCTCCTATCTATCTATCTATCTATCTATCTATCTCCTATCTATCTATCTATCTATCTATCTCCTATCTATCTATCTATCTATCTATCTATCTATCTATCTATCTATCTCCTATCTATCTATCTATCTATCTCCTATCTATCTATCTATCTATCTATCTATCTATCTATCTATCTATCTCCTATCTATCTATCTATCTCTTATCTATCTATCTATCTATCTAGCTCCTATCTATCTATCTATCTATCTATCTATCTCCTATCTATCTATCTATCTATCTATCTATCTATCTATCTATCTCCTATCTATCTATCTATCTATCTATCTATTTATCTATTATCTATCTATCTATCTATCTATCTATCTATCTCCTATCTATCTATCTATCTATCTATCTATTATCTATCTATCTATTATCTATCTATCTATCTATCTATCTATCTATCTATCTATCTATCTATTATCTATTTATCTATTATCTATCTATCTATCTATCTATCTCCTATCTATCTATCTATCTATCTATCTATCTATCTATCTATCTATCTCCTATCTATCTATCTATCTATCTATCTATCTATCTATCTCCTATCTATCTATCTATCTATCTATTTATCTATCTATTGCTACGTTTACACGGAACAATAATTTACCCAATTGATTGTTTAACGTTTTTGAAGCAACAATTTGGTTTTTATAACGATCAACGTTTAGACAAATAAATTGTTAGAAAAATGGTTAGAAAAATCGTTATTGTCATCGTTTTTGAGATCGCTTAAGCCCATCTCACACATAGAGTGAATCTTTGAAAGACTGTTTACATGAAGCGATCTGCAAATTTTTAGCGAACGACCAACAACGATTTGAGAAAGACAACAATAACCGATCTCTCGCTCGTCGCTTGATCGTTCGCTGTGTTTACACAAGCCCATTATCGCTCAAATGTGATCGTTATTGTGAAAATTCGAAACGATAATCATTCCGTGTAAATGCAGCATTATTCTACAATATCTATGGCCATGAGGCGTGCTGTAAAGCAAATCTTTATACTATAGGGAAGGTTTATCGAACATGGTGTAAAGTGAAACTGGCTCAGTTGCCCACAGCAACCAATCAGATTCCACCTTTCATTTTCCATGGGATCTGATTGGTTGCTAGGGGCAACTGAGCCAGTTTCACTTTACACCATGTTTGATAACTCTCCCCCTATATCTCTACCTGTATGGGGGCAAGATGGCTGCCCCTATAATAATTTACAAATAATAAAATAAAATAAAAAATTACAAGCAAGAAATAGAAACTGATAAGGAAAAAAAATGTAAAAAAACATGTTCCTGTATGTGGCTAAAAAAAAAAAAATCTAGGTGACACATCCACTTTAAGATTTGCCATCTTCATGCTGTTGCAGAAGATGATGATGAAAGCTTCTTCCCTTAATCAATCTATGGATCCAATTACAACTGATGTACCAGAAGAACTATAGCAATAGTATTGACACATGACGTCTGTTGTTTGCGTCAGTGAAAGTGTTAACAGGTCTTCTGTACCATAGACTGAAGCCGAATTAAATGCATAGTAATGGTAGATAGGGAGAACGGTGCATACTGCCAGCCTAGCTGCATAATGAGGAATAGTTCCCACTCCATACTCGGCTGGCTTTTAATATTTATATGACATGGAGGATGCACTTTAAATGAAGGAGGAACACGGCATTGTTAAACGTAGCTGAGAGATAACACTTCTGGGTGGTCAAAGATAGAGAATTGTCGTCTGATGCCCCAGTACACTGAGCCAGAGGAGTATCAGGTAGCAGACATGTCTCTTTCCTACGGTATCAAACGATCACTAGACTATCAGCTGCGGCACAGACAGGAAAGAGGCATGCTGGGAAATATACATTAAGCCTCTTCTACATACCGGTGATACGGCTCCATTCTGACTTCAAAGTGTTAAACACAGGTGAATGAAAGATTAGGGCTAATTTATGCTGCGCCCCTCCCGGCGGCTATATTCTGGGGAGAGTTCTTCATGAAAGGGGGACCTCTCTGACGGATCAGTGTGCACATTACAGCAAAGCCACAACAAAAGAGCCATGTGTGCTGCATTGTGTTTATGCCTCCAGTCACTGACACTGTTGCTTTTCAGAAATGAAAAGGCCGGGCAATAAATCCTAGATTGCTTTGAGTAAAAAAAAAAAAAGAAAGGAAAAAAAAGAAAGAAAAGCGCCGGCTTAACACTGTGCATCTGAGCGAACCGCGGCCAATTAGTAACACGGGGAAGTTGGGCGCGGGCACTAATTAGGGAAGGGAAGACGGCGGCCGGATTAACTTAGTGTCTTCTCCTTTTGTGCCCTAATTGCTGGGCGCATCTGATTTAGCGCTGCTGGAATTTTCGCTCTTTAAACGTATAGATGAATTATGCAGTGTGGGCACGTAGATGCAAAAAAAGGCAAAAAGAAAAACTTTAATAAGGGAAGGTATCATCCTTTGCTGGGTCTCCCTTCCCTGGTGCTTTGTGGACTGCCAATGTAGTTTCCTCAAGGGCTGCTTAAAGGGGAATTCTGGCGCTTAAAAGAAATCTATATAATGTTGTGGCCATGGAAAAATTTAAATAAATAAATAGCTATTAGTGTTGTGTGAACCCCCAGAAAAGTGTCCAACTTTGGCCATGTGGCCCAACTCGAACACTTGGCATTCAACTCTGGGTGTCTGAAGAAGTTGGATGATGCCCTAGGGAGTCCTGGCAAACATGGATACAGCCATAGGCAATAAGCTGCATCCATGTTTTCCTGGCAGCCCTAGGGTGGCCTCCGAGTTGAATGCTGAGTGTTCAAACCTGGACACTTTTCTGGGGGTCCGCATAGCACTAATAGCTAAACTTACTTTCCCTGTCTTCTGCTGGTCCCCCATTGCTCATCTCTAAAGCCTGTTTCTGTGATGAGAACTCAGAGCAGGACTTGCTGGTTCAGCCAATCACTGACTGAGAAGTTACACTGCAGCAGCCTGTGATTGGTGGAGGAGGCAGGTCCTGCTCCAAGCACTCATCTCTGAACCAGGCTGAAGACAGAAGCATACAAAGTATCCAAAGACTTTATGGTGTTTTTTCCATAAAAGAAGACACTCATTACCTATCTGCAGGATAAATGATGAGTAATCATTGGGATCCACACGGATCATCATAATGTCCTACTGTTTGACTGGTCATACATGCACCATGCTGCTCTGTCAAAGTCAATGGACCTGACAAAGATACAGATGAATGAAGCGGACCGGACAGATAAATGAGATGGTGCTGCACATCTAACCACTCCATTTAAGCATGGGACAAAAGAGCCTGTTTGTTCAATCAGTGGGGGACCAAACATTTATACACTCATCCCCTATCTGTGTGCCTAATAGGAAAAAGGATTATTCCTATCTTATTATGAAGCTCACTATCCCATCTGGCCTGCTTGTGGCTGTTGAAGTTTGTCAAGAAGCGAAAACAGCCGAGACATCTCATGCAATTTTCTTAACTACTGTTGACTTTAACAGTCATGTAAAGAGGGTGACACTTTAAAAAATTGCTATCTATGTAATCCAGAAGTTGAGGAAACAGCATAATTTAAAGGTAAATCAAGGCTTCCCTCTTCACTCTGACCACCTCTACAACTCAATTGTACCTAGAGCTCCTACTGCTGTATATGATCTTCCTCCCACACACCCACCCTTTACCTTGTAGCAGAAGTAGCAGTAGTTCTGTGCTTAGTGTAAGCCTTTGCTGTTCTGAAGCTGTTCCTTTTATCTCTATTCACACAGCACCTTGCAAAACCAGTGCATCTGTAACCCCTTCTCCCTCTGCATGCGATCTTTAGTAGTATATTTTATAAATCAGTCCAACACAGTGCCCACCTATTCAGTACACTTTCACCAGCGCTATATCTTAGTGTAAGGGTCCATTTACACAGAAAGATTATCTGACAGATTATCTGTCAAAGATCTGAAGCCAAAGCCAGAAACAGACTATAAACAGAGATCAGGTCATAAAGGAAAGCCTGAGATTTCTCCTCTTTCGAAATCCAATTCTGGCCTTGGCTTCAAATCTTTGGCAGATAATCTGTCAGATAATCTTTCTGTGTAAATGGACCCTAATAGAGAGGAGCATGTGCTGTGCTACAATTGGCCAGAGAAGTAAGGATAGGAAAGTCTTGTGTGTGTACTGCCAAACAGCCCAGCTCTGGTCCTGGTCCCTGAAATGGACATAATGAAAATAGTGTAGAAACATGGACAAGGAAAAACCAATCAACAGAGGCCACATATCATTGAGATAACAGTGGGGTTTGATCGTGAAAGTAAGATTCCCTATTTATTTATTATTTTTGTTTGTTTTTATAGTTATTTTTTAACCGATTTGCATTTTTGTTTGTTTGTTTTTATGTTTATTTATTTTTAGCATCAGACAACCGATTTCCATATTTATTTATTTATTTATTGTTTGTTTTTATGGTTATTTTTTAAACGATGCATATTTATTTATTTATTTACTTATTTTGGGATTCCTTCAAAATTCAAGACATACAAATATATACTTGAAAAATAACCGGCTTAGAGTAAAATAGAAGATTCATTAAAATCCAGTATAGCTGAATAGTTCCCTTTTGCTGTGTAGACAAAGCTATAAACAGCAAAATAAGTCCTATCAGAAGGCAACACGAGACGGAGGTTAGCAAATGAGGCAACAACTCTATTTTCCAGAGCACAATCAGTATAAGATCGTACAATGGGCAATTACCCTAACTGTGCGCCTGCGGCACCAACACAGTTGGATAATCAGTCCATTGCCCAAGGTTGAACACCTCCCACTACTTGATTAACCAATTTACATTATGCTACATTAGCTGTAGTAACCTGAATATCTTCTGACAAAGTTGTTAAGGGTTTCTAAACTAAATCAGCACATTTCAAATTGTTGTGTCCTCTCTTAAAAATGTGATGTGCCCCGGATATAGAGAATGCGTAGAATTACCCCCAGCTCATGGAGATTGCCCAGTACTAAAGCTTGCTCGTTGGGAATTCCTTACTTTTTTGGGAAATTGCTGGTCGGGAATTCCTTACTTCTTTGGGAAATTGCTAGTTGGGAATTCCTTACTTCTTTGGGAAATTGTTGGTTGGGAATTCCTTACTTCTTTGGGAAATTACTGGATGGGAATTCCTTACTTCTTTGGGAAATTGCTGGTTGGGAATTCCTTACTCCTTTGGGAAATTGCTGGTTGTGAATTCCTTACTCCTTTGGGAAATTGCTGTTTGAAAATTCCTTACTCCTTTGGGAAATTGCTGTTTGAGAATTCCTTACTCCTTTGGGAAATTGCTGTTTGAGAATTCCTTACTCCTTTGGGAAATTGCTGGTCGGGAATTCCTTACTCCTTTGGGAAATTGCTGGTTGGGAATTCCTTACTCCTTTGGAAAATTGCTGGTTGGGAATTCCTTACTCCTTTGGGAAATTGCTGTTTGAAAATTCCTTACTCCTTTGGGAAATAGCTGTTTGGGAATTCCTTACTCCTTTGGGAAATTGCTGGTTGAGAATTCCTTACTCCTTTGGGAAATTGCTGGTTGGGAATTCCTTACTCCTTTGGGAAATTGCTGGTTGGGAACTCCTTTGGGAAATTGCTGGTTGGGAATTCCTTACTTCATTGGGAAATTGCTGGTTGGGAATTCCTTACTCCTTTGGGAAATTGCTGGTTGGGAATTCCTTACTCCTTTGGGAAATTGCTGGTTGGGAATTCCTTACTCCTTTAGAAATTGCTGGTTGGGAATTCCTTACTTCTTTGGGAAATTGCTGGTTGGGAATTCCTTACTCCTTTGGGAAATTGCTGGTTGAGAATTCCTTATTCCTTTGGGAAATTGCTGGTTGGGAATTCCTTACTCTTTTGGGAAATTGCTGGTTGGGAATTCCTTACTTACTCCCTACCATAGCTCAAATGATTAAAGTTATCTCATGATGGACTAGGAATGGGCAATATAACAAAAAAAATAAAAAATTTATGCTTTTTAATTATTTGAATCTATTTATTTTATTTCAATCTCTATTGTGTTGTTTGAGATAGGCTTCACTTAGGTGGCTACTTACAGCATCATATGGCTAAGGCCCAGAGTCACTGTTAGAACCAAAGCTTACAGTATGTTTCCAGTTCGGTTCTTTGACCAGTGGTAAAGCCAGGAATTGTGGCAGTAAAACAGGGGATAAAATGTGTCTGTCTGAATGGTTCCATACATAAATAGAAACAGGAGAGATTGATGTTCTTATTGAGAAAATAAGTGCCCTCAATAACCCACTGAAGAGGATCAGTACTTCGATCCTCCACTCAAGAGAACCAGTGCTTAGAATGACCTATTCTGGAGCTTCAGAGTCCAGAATCACATGTATTGAAAAAGACCGTATGGTCAAAACGCGTGCAGCGTTAGGCTAGGTTCACACTGCGTTTTCAGCATCCGTTTAACGGATCTGTTTTTTTTAACAGTCAAAAAATTGTGCGTAAAAAAAAACACATCCATTTTGATCAGTTTTTTTTTAATAATGGAAGTCAATGGAAAAATGGATCAAAAACGGATGCACACAAATGCATCAGTTTTTTTGCAATCCGTTTTTTGCAAAAAACAGATCCGTTAAACGGATGCTGAAAACGCAATGTGAACCTAGCCTTACGGATGTTATTCCAATAAAGGAATTTGGAAGCCAGCAGTGAGTGCCAGGATTCTCCTTCTTCTACTGGTTATTTTATCACCAACACCGCGAGGCAGAGTTTATCCAGTGTGCCAGTTTACCTTGAATTGTCTGCTTGGAACGTAGTTGCCCAAGATCATTCAACCAAGGGCCATGTCTAGGGTAATCTACAGTAAAGACTGTTAAAGTATGGGATTACCTACTCTGGAGTTTAGTTCTGCTTACGGTAAAACATAGGAATGGTCCCGCTATCCTCTAAAAATCCTCCTGTCCACTATTTATGTAATGTATGACCACTTGAAGAGGTCTGCTCATCTAATAAAGTTAAAAATGGATTTCTTGCATATGCTATAACTTAATCATCAGGAACGGGCTCTCAGGACTCTAAGGCAGAATTTGGCAAAGATTGATTTAGTGCTATAGACACTTTCCCTCCTTTCCCTTCACAGTATCTTCTGGCCATTCATTATGCAGAGGAACTACTTTTGTTCCCCCGACACCTGGTTGGCCAGGAGCACCACCGAGCAGGGTCAACATTTTAGGGTTTATGAGGGTCTGAAAGGTTGGATCACCACCGATCATAAATTCATGGTTTAGTGATGAAGCATCACTTAAAGGAGTAGTCTGGCCAAAACAAAAAAATTATTGCAGGCAGACGAGTGCGGGAACATAATTAAGAATGTATACTTACCTGTCCTTGTGAACGCCTGCTCAGCCAGTCAGTGACTAAGGTGGAATACTGCTACAGTCACTGGCTGGATGAGAGGGCCTTTTCTGCCGGGTTGTGATGACAGAACAAGACAGAAATTGGAGTCGATGGCTGGGGAGGTGGTGAGGCGGCACTGCGGGGGCAGAGGAATGGGTAAGTATACATTCTTTATTATGTTTCTGCGCCCTTCAGCCTGCAATGTATTTTTTGTTTTTGGCAGACTCCTCCTATTGTGTTTGGAATTGCTTTTTCTTAGTTATGTATGATCACCATCTATTTAATAAAAAGGTGGATGTCATCATGTAAAGCTTCTTAACCCAGAAGATAATATCGAGAACGAGGTCTTCTAGAAGGTACTAGAGGGTTCTAGAAGGATACACCTGTGCTCACATGTCAAGTACTTCCTATTTTTCCCATGCTACCTGCAGCAGTAATGGTGAGTACAAGACCACATTCACACTTGTATTTAGCGGCAGCTTTCTCCGCCAGAGGTGCCAGCTGGGTCTTGGGGGACACTTTGGGTTTGGTCCTGTGACATTGGGGTTGCAGGACCATTCCATGGCCTCCCTTCCCTGTTTGTGCACGCTTTGCAAAGTTGTCGGTCGCTGACCGACACAGTGGTGGAGTTAGTGTAGAGACCCATGTGAACCAGGAGACCGGCACGTGGTACATGGGGCAATATTGTTTGATCAAATTATATACCAACATCCTGGCGTTAGTTTTTAAATATAGCCGTGTGGCATTAATGTCAGCCATAGGTGCGATGTGCAACAGCTCCTTTCTCTCCATGTCGTACTTCTAGAAGGTACGTTCGATACGATAATCTACCATTCAATAATTTATACGGCTGATATAGGGATCTAGAATCAGATCGTACCAGTTTGAATTCAATACATTTCTATAAATACCATAAACTCTTTATTACAAATGCATTACAACTGGTCCTTCGGCCGTTCACACTGTTCGACCAGTTGCCGTTGGTTGCACGTGTTGAGGGAATTTCCTTTCTTCCAGTTGAGAAAGCATTGTTATTTTTTAATGAATAATTCATTGAAAATAATTGTGGTATTCTATAACATATGTCAAGAATTGTGCTGATCAGTGGGTTCACTCTGACAGGAAATCAGATGACCACAGTGCAGTCAGCCGGGGGCTTAGCAATTCCACAGTGTGACACTGACACAATGAGGGCTAAATCGCATTACTGGGTTTCACAATCTAGAAAAATGACTCCAATGGAACACAGTATAGGAGGGTAAATTAATTATACAAGTCCATTTATTTTTTAATAAATGGGCAACTTTATGAGGAGGCATTGTGTTTATTTGGCATTTATGTACTCCACTGATTTCAACACCTTATTCTTTATTCCTGCTGATCACCCATCAAGGTGTCATGGCAGACAGCTCCTCTGTTCATACATGGCATCCTGTGGAGGTACCTGTATCATTACATTACACTTTATTCTGCTCCTTCACTCGTCTTTTGGAGGACACAATATACGTCCACCAGTGGCTTTTTTGGGAACTGCAGAGCTGCTCAAGCCCTGATTTCATATCAGCTTGCAACACTAGGAATACTGAGCCTCCACTGATGTCTACACTGATACATGTTAGAATAGACATTACATTTGGGAAAGCTGCTCATTTCAGTTGTGCTGCAGGCACGGCAGAGTGTAGCAAAGCAAGTGGGCATAACTGTCAATCACCCCTTGCCCTGCTACAGGGTGCCACAGCTACAATGCTACTCACACAGACAGTGTCCTCAAAGTGTCCTCAAAGTGTAATGTCTATTCTACTGATAACATGCATTAGAACAGATGTCAGGGGAGACTCAGTATATACATGCAGCAGTGCTAGTTGTATGTAACTGTTTTGGGACTAGAGCTTGAGCAGCCCCGCTGTTCCTGAGACAGTCAAGGGTGGTTACCCCGTTCACACTGTCCCCCAATGTAAAAGTATAAAATGTATGTGTGTGTGTGTGTGTTTTACACATATACATTTTTAACTGAATTTGAAAAAAAATTTAAAAATAAAATAATAAAAAATTAACAAGTAAAAATAAATAAAATGTGTATATATATATATATATATATATATATATATATATATATATATATATATTCAGTGTAGCGAGAAATATCCTTTTATAATATGCAGACTACATTATAGAATGATATTCTATAGATATTCTTCTAAAACATCTGCAAGGCTCCAACTCAGGGATTTATATTTACAAAGCTTAAAGTGTACCTGTTGTTTAAAAAAACTTTTGACCTGTTGTAGAGACACATCAAAAGTTTTGATCAGTTCGGGTCTGAGTGTTCAGACCCATACCAACTGGGAGAACTATTGGGGAGGGGACCGCACTGCAGCGCTTCGTCTCCCCACATTGTGTAAGAAAAAAGAGTCGGGCTCCATAGAGCTCCAATATAAGCCTGACTCTTTTTTCTAACACAGAGAGGAGAGGACTGTGCGGTCTTCTCCTGGCTCGTTCTCCCAATCGGTACAGGTCTGAACACTGAGACCCGGACCGATAAAATTTTGGTTACATATCTCTAAGACCTGTCAAAAGTTTATTGAAACGACTGGTAGACTTTAATAGAAGTTCTTTTCTTTTCCTCTAGACAGAACCCATTTATTCTCCAGCATGTAGCTCTTCTCCATGCTGCAGCTTAGATTAGCACTTTCCCATGTAAGGCTGCCATGTCATTCTTGAGTGGATGTCACCACCTCTTACCGCACACCTATTTACTACTAACACATTCACGTAGTCATTCTGATGCAGCCATGTCAAGACATTTTCACACATTGAAAGTCCTGAAAACCCAGAATAAGATTTTGTGCTAGGTTCTCAGATTCTTGTGATGTGAGAAGTAGAAAACCAAGAGGCTCATTAAAAGTCTGAAGTCAGATTTTAGTGGTGCTACAGACTGGAAAAA
This sequence comes from Dendropsophus ebraccatus, assembly GCF_027789765.1. NCBI lineage: Eukaryota > Metazoa > Chordata > Amphibia > Anura > Hylidae > Dendropsophus > Dendropsophus ebraccatus. The sequence goes on along the minus strand of NC_091459.1, from coordinate 133,079,766 downwards.
AACTCCTCTTTTTGTAGCCTTATTTGCAGTTGAACTTGAACTTGAACTTAAAAAAATAAATAAATACGTTGGCCCTTAAAATATGTTATCCTATTAGCATTATTGATCTGGGGAGGGGCAGGGGGATATACATGGCTCTTCCTACCCTGTAAGGGTCAGGCTGTTATAACTTAGTTTGTATCTTGTTGGTTATAGAACATGAGGGGAATCTAAATTTATTTTTCATAAAGAAAAGTGCCCCCCTTTCTATAACCAGCTACATACAAACTAAGAAGTGAGAGTCAGACCTTTACCAGGGTTGGAGGTGCCATTTATTTTGGCCCTCACCACCATAATAATACCAGCCTGTTACCACCCCAAGCACAGACCACCATTTTGACAACAATGCTCTATGATTTAGCACCATCTAAAAATATGGGTGCTAATCCGATACCTTGCTCTTCCCAGTATCCCTGTGGTGTGGGTACTGGGGTAATAAGGGGGGGTAGTCAGCATTAGTTTTTTACTGGCTAATGTTAAAGGGAAACAAATCTAACCTGCTGATAGGTCCCTATTACGCATAATGAATGTAGGATGTCTCTTACCTTAATCCTTGGCTCCATTCCTGTGAATCTTTTAGTATAATCCTGTGTCCAGTAAGGCCATTTGGAGTACTGTTCTTCCTCCAGAGCACCGATCTGGCCTGCCCCCAGCCGCGTCTCCACTTATAATAATTAGAAGCAGTCGGCCAGGGTGGATTAGCGCTCTGGGGATGGGGGAGTGCTCCAAACGGCCTTACTGGACACTGATTTGTCTAACCTGCGGATAGTTCCCCTTTAATGGTCCTTTTACACGGAACAATTTATTGTTCATTTTTGAACGATTACGATCGAATTCGAACGATAATCGTACGTGTAAACACAGCGAACGAACAAACGACGACCGAGAAATCGTTCATTTTGATCTTTCAACATGTTCTCAAATTATCGCAAAAAATTTGCAGATCGTTCCGTGTAAACATTCTTTCAACGATTTCACCTATGTGTGAGATAGGCTTAAGCGATCGCAAAACGATCGCATAACGATTTTTCCGTACGATGTATCATTCCGTCTAAACGCTGATCGTTATAAAAAACACATTGTTCATTCAAAATCGTTAATCGTGCGATCGGGCGAGTTATCGCTCCGTCTAAAAGGACCATTAGTCCTGGATTGGTAATGGACACAGTCCACTATTAAGTTGCAGGTAAGAAGAAAAAAATGCATAAGTTAAAAAAAAAACACACAAACATTAACTACTTTACCTTTCTCCACATTATATAACTTGTGACAGAGACAATAAACCTCATTCTACAGTCAGGTGGGCAGCTGTAGGCTTTAGTTCAGGATTCCACGGATATAAAGATTTTGTATGTATATTGAATGCAATTTAGGAGTAAAAAAAAAAAAAAAAAAATGCCATTAAAATTAAACATATCCAGTTGAGATTCCCCAGAGTTTTTCTGAGCACTCTCCATATGCATTAGATTGTAGGCAGATTCCACTGTACCGGCAGCAGTCTAATGTGTATCTGGAGGTTTTACTACAGCCCTGACCTGAAGATCTAGTGAGATTCGGAGGAGCATTAAAGGATCCGGTGACTGGTCTTGGGTTCACCGAGATCAGTGCACAAGGCGGATGTTCAGTCATCTCATTTACATAAATACAGACAATTTATTTCATGAAAATTCTCCAATTTACTCACCTTTTACCCTTACATTATAGATTAGAAAGTTTTCCAATTTTAGGTTGGAAAAGCCACAATGTGGAAGGTCCTGTTGGTTTAACTGTGCATTGAGGCTGTGAGTGTTTGGCGTCGTTGTTATACCCGACACATAGGCTCTGGATTGATGCGCTGACTGATATTCTGTAACTTGGCAGGCTTCACCAACAGACGCCTTGAAGAATTTAATTTGTCGCTTTCTTAATGGACCATAACCTTCCATGACAAGGTCATTTGCTGCATATTCATTTAGGACACAACAGTTGTCAGTATAAAGCGAGGCTGCCGAATGCAGAATAAAATGGGAACTTTATCAGCTCGGACTTTAAAATCCATTTCAAGTACGTTCACAATAGAGAATAAATGTAAAGACTTTACTTATGTGTCAGAGTCTACTCAATGCAAGTCAATCAATGGTCCGATTGAAAGCCATTGCAAATAAGAAGTTTATTTAGTAATAACAGACTTCTACACATGTAGCGATACTAAAAATATATTTATAATAAGCCTATCCAATAATTAAAATGTAAATTTAAATATATTATTATTATTATTATTAATAATAATAATAATAATAATAATAATAAATTAATTTATTTTGTTTTTACATACTTTTGTAGTACCCTTAGGGGTCTGAGCAGTCACTTTATGTACTGCATTGATCTATTAGATCAGTGCTCTATTAGCAAAGCCTGTCAGGCTTGACAGAGACCCACATGTTGGATTTAAACTGTTGCCTTTATATGTTTGCAATAAAAAATATATATATATTACAATGCTGGACTTCTTACTCTTTGTTGATTAAAAGTTTGGATTAGGTCCATCTTGCTTAAGTTTAGGGAATTCTGTGGCTTACAGCAGCCAGTGCAGTCCCAAATCCCTTTCTGATGTCACACAGACAGGTCAAAAGTTCTGATTGGTCAGGAGTTAGTAGAGATTCCCACCCTTGGGATCCAACTTGCAGAAGGTGGGCCCCAATCGTAAGTTCCATAGGCTCCCATTATAATTCCATGCATTGATACTTTACCAGTGAGAGCAGGAGATGAACGGGGAGAGCGTGTGCTGCAAAGCGATTTTTGCCCCTTCATTCTTGCAATCGGCAGGGATCTCAGCAACTGGTCCCCACAGATACAAACCACTTACATGTCGGTAGGACATGCCAGAAGTTTGTTTAAGTGATAGGCATCCTTTTATTCAGTGTTTTGCTCGAATTAGGAGTCTTAGAACATGACTGAGGAGGTATGACAAGCCAGAAATCTGTAGACAGTTGTTTCAGGGTTATTGCCCCTCGTCAGTACAGTGACTGCAGAGAGGACCAAAGGAGTACTAGTTCTCCCTAAGAGAGTGTTATAATGTTGTCTAGTAACTTCATGGCCAACTAGGAATTCTGGGAAGAAGAATATGCAAAGCAGCTCTCTGACATCAACTTTTCGAGGTAGCTTTCTCTTCAAGTCTCTGTTTAACTCCAACTAGTAAGGGATTATTAGGGGTTGTAAGAAAACGGAAAAAATTGGACGAAACCGACAGAATTGCCAAATATAAAAATTCAATCAAGATGTTTCCCTTGTTAGATTGGAGCTATTGACCGCAGCATGCTGCCTATGTATTATATCCATTGTTACACCCTTAAATTATTTGGAGTAGTTCCACCCAGTAGGTTATTCATACCAAACTATGTTTTCTTTGGCCCAAGAAGATAGATTTCATTGTATTTCCGAGTTTTATTACATTTATACAGTATAAATAAGCACACAGTAAACCTAAATCACCATGGGCAGAAATAATTGATTCTGACATGGTTTTGTTATGTAAAATTATAAGTATAGCTCGGCATGGACTGCAGTGATGTTATGAAAATCGGTATTGCCCATAAGGAGTTGATGGTGCTTGAGAATGCATTGTATTTCCTAGCCTAGGACGTAGAAAAGAGCCGAAATCCTCAGGTGTATTGTATCCTTACAACCTTATATTTATATTGGTCAGATTATATAAAAGAATAGAATGGAAATAAAAAGCAGGGAAGGAAAAAGTATTTTCTCCTCTGACGGGACTGACCCTAATATTACGTGTCTGCCGCCTGTTTGGATTAGCAACTCTTAATAAAATGGCGGCCTGCTGACTGATAAAGCCTACATGCCAAATGTGTTCCATTAAGGCTAAACACTCCAATGTTTTCAAGTATTTTACTTAACTGCAGGAGAACATCCTTTGTCATCTATTAGTACTGCCGTTGTTTCCGCCATTTATAAATTCACAATGTAGCAGACAAACAGGAAAAATGAATACAATATAAGTAAATCATTTCACACGTAGCAAAAACCGAGACTAGCACATCTGCTGAAAAAGCCGAAATGCTTACACGCCGGGAACTTTAGAAACAAAACAGTGTCGAGATGAGACCTAAAATAACCCGACATCTGTTGGGAATCGTACATGAAACCAGTACATGTAAGGCATTCAACGAGAAGACATCTAAGTCCATGTGACGAAGAGGTAAAGAGAAGGTTACAATGATATTTATAGATACGGACACATTTCCCGACCTTTGGTGGGTTACACACCACTGCTTGGGCTCTAGTATAAGATTTTAGTAGGTCTTTGACCTCTTTGATGCCACCAGAGCTTAATGGCATCTGGAGAAGCTAATGGCAAAGGAGCCAAATGCAGAGGGTCTGGGAATGACATGGATCCCAAGGCAAGGCTGACATTTGGAAGATGTGAGTCCTATATACTGAAAATGTCAGGGTGCTGCAGCCTTTGCCACAGTTCTCAAATTCCCTATTATGCAACCAAGCGTCATAGAAAAAATAAATCCAACACTGTATCCTTTAAAAATCGGTTCATTTATTTCATCCACATGTGTTGTGTTGAGTGGACTTGCTGAAATCTTCAGGTTTGGCAATGTTCTCCAAACCCGAACATTCAGCATTTGACTCCCAGTGGTTGGAGAAGTTGGATGCCACCCTAGGGAGACTTCGGGGTCCATAGGCTGTATCCATTTTTTCTTCTCCATTTTCTGCCACCAGGAGTCAAATGAAAGGGTTTCGGAGAACGTTGCCGAAGCAGAAAAGTTGAGCAAGTCCTCTCAGCACTAAGGATGTTAATACCCACGCATTTCAAGTTAAAGAGTTGTTAAGGTGGCATGTGAAAAAAGCTCTAAAAACATATTTAAAAAAGGCTACATGCTATAATGAAGGATGTGGGAGGGGGTTACATTGTTCAATTTGTTATGTTTATAAAAACACAAGTCTTCTAGTACTTATCAGCTGTTGTATGTCCTGCAGGAAGTGGTGTATTCTCTCCAGTCTGGCATAGTGCTCTCTGCTGCCACCTCTGTCCATGTCAGGAACTGTCCAGAGCAGAAGAGGTTTTCTATGGATATTTGCTACTGCTCTGGACACAAACAGAATTGGCAGCAGAGAGCACTGTGTCAGACTGGAAAGAATACACCACTTCCTGCAGGACATACAGCAGATAATAAGAACTAGAAGACTTAAATTTTTTTAATAGCTGTAATTTACAAATCTATATCATTTTCTGGCACCAGTTAATTTAATCTTAATCTTATTTTAGAGTCCTTTCACATGACTTGATGTAGTGCAGCAAATGAGCACCGATCAGTGCAATTAGCGCTTGTTTGCAGAGACTTTACAAGGTTCACTCAACCATTTGGACATGTTTCACGCACAATCTTTGCATTGTTTGTTTGGTCTATTAACTTAATGATAGCTGCTTGAACATTCCAATTTACATGGAAAAATATGTGGGTGACTACCAATGATTTTAATGTCCGCGCAAAAGATGCGATCAGTCGACAAATAAGCGATTTCTAAAAGAAAAGCCATAACATAATGCAATCACTACACAATGTACAAAGTCAAGAGGTCCGGCTGTGTACATTGTGTATCTCTAGTTGCACAGCTGAGCCAGGTGGTAGGGTCCATCGTTGGGGTTCAGCGGTAGATCCAATGGTCCTTTATTGCTTGGAAGGTCCTAAGGCCATCACGGACACGGACATGGATTATCTAATCCCTAAGATAGTCAGTGACGTCCTCCTTGGTGTAAAGTGTTTTCATCACGGTTCATCATTATTCCCCTCCTTAAAGGGGTTATCCAGCGTGGGGGCACTTTTTTGGGGGGACCGGGAAGGAGGTGGCTGAAATAAAAGACGTCCACTTACCTCCCCGGTTCCAGCGGCGGGTCACTCATCACGGCGCTCTGGTCCCCGGTTCCCGGCCGCTACGTCTCAGGGCCGCTCAGCCACTCTGTAAAGTAGGCGGGATCCGTTTGAAGTCCGATCGGATCCCGCCTCCTTCACTGAGTGGCTGAGCGGCCCTGAGACGTAGCGTCTCGGGCGGTGTCAAACACCCGGAATCGGGCACCGGAGCCCCGTGATGCAGGACCCGCCGCTGGAACCGGGGAGGTAAGTGGACGTCTTTTATTTCAGCCACCTCCTCCCCAGTCCCCCCAAAAAAGTGCCCCCGCGCTGGAGCACCCCTTTAACTAAAACATTCAAGACGCAAAAAGTGTAAATTTTCTTAAAGAGATTCCATTTAAATCATGAAAGCCCGAAATTGTGAATATGTATTAATCTTCAATACAGTAGAGAGGTGCAATCACAAATTGTTCATAATACAACACTTTCCTGAAGACTGCTTTACAGCGATATTATGCATACAGCAACCGCTTTTACATACGGCTCAATTTTCTGCATAAAAAAATATAAACCTGCTTTACATCTGTTTATACGGGGAGGATTATCAGCGCTGGCCTCCCGCTCGCTATCGGTGGCGTCGGAAGGTTAATTGCGCTGTGTGCCAACTCCTGTAATGGCATTAGTCAGTGTGCTCACAACGCCTGGTGGAATTATACGATTGCATGTAAGGTAACTGGGTCTGTGGATATGAATATACTATACAGACAAACCAATGGAACTCCATCTGTCGTATTTCCGAAGAGCTGATATTTGCACCCAAAACCGCAAGAATTCTTAGTAACAAGATTTATAATATATATATATATATATATATATATATATATATATACACACACACATCTTGTCCTGATATTATTTACAGATACACAGTTGACCCAAGATAAGATTATTCTATTGATTACCATTAGTATTCAGCATAGTGTTCAATAGAGCATTGGGGTGCTTCATCAAGCTCAACCGAGCACCTTGTGGTGTTTGGGGTTCTCGATGTGCTGATTATTCGCGTGTCAGTACAGTAGCGCAAATATTCAAACAGTTTCGGAGCTCCAAGTATCATCATTCATTATGATGTCGGGAGCTCGGAAACTGTTTAAACAGTGAGACTGGGTTTACCCTACGTCTTTGCAATCTGTTTTTTATTTTCATCAGTTTTTGCAAAAAAACAATAGAAAAACAGATGCATTTGTGTACATCCCTTTTGATCCATTTTTCCATTGACTTCCATTATAAAAACGGATCAAAACACATCTTTTTTTTTTTTTTAACGTACACATAAATGTGGTCAAATACATTTTTGTGTAAGTTAAAAAAACTGATGCGTTTTGATTCGTTGTTTTTTTTTGTTTTTTTAATAATGGAAGTAAATAGAAAAATGGATCAAAAAAGATGCACACAAATGCATCTGTTTTTCCACCAGATGGAAAAAAAAGGATTGCAAAAATGTTGTGTGAACCCAGCCTAATTCTAATTTTTGTAGATTTAATAAAAAAATAAAAATAAAAATAAAATAAATGCAATAAGTGAGGGGAGGGGGGGGAGGGGGGCGCTGGTTAAATGCTCAAGTCTCCCATTGATTTCAATTGAGTTTGTTACTCGGGTCAAGCATTTGAGTATTAAAAAATGCTCAACATATGTAATGAGCACTCAAGCATTTTAGTGCACGCTCAAATACCAATTACCATGGTTCATACCAAATCTGTACCAATCAAATTAAACAATTTTCAGACCAACCAATGTTCTTTCACTCTCAAGCCATCCTGTTTTGGTGCAGCAACCATACTTCTCATACTTTCTCCAATCATTGGAGTCATCAGAGGTTTTTGTTTTGTAGACGCTTTCCTATATCATATCCTTTTAGGCTCTCCATGTCTCCTTTTAGGCTATGTTCCTACGATGTACTAAAGATCGGAAAGAACTTCATGATCATTATTTCTGGCCATTGTTTAACAACAATGGGCATTTTTTCCGATCTTTAGTACTATGCAGGAACATATCCTTACAGTGGTATTGCGGTATCTGGATGTTCCTAAATATCTGATACAAAGTAAAAAAAATATTGTCAATAGGGATGGTCGTATGAACTAGGGATGGTCCAAACAGAGTTCGGACGGGGTTCGTACGAACCCGAACCATCCGCAATGATTCCCGCCGTCTGCCCGCTCCGTGCAGCGGGCGGATCCAGCGGGAGGAACGCCTGGAAAACTGGGATACAGCCATAGCCATAGGCTGTATCCCAGTTTTCCAGGCGGTCCTCCCGCTGTATCCGCCCGCTGCACAGAGCGGGCAGACAGCGCGAATCTGATGCCAAGCGTTCGGGTTCAGCCAAACCCGAACCTCGGCGGGTTCGGACCATCCCTAGTATGAACCTGAACTCTCGGCCTCAGATTCCCGCTGTCTGCCCGCTCCGTGCAGCGGATGGATCAAGCGGGAGGACCGCCTGGAAAACTGGGATACAGCCTATGGCTATGGCTGAATCCCAGTTTTCCAGGCGGGCCTCCCGCTGTATCCACCATCTCCACAGAGCGGGCAGACAGCGGGAATCATTGCCGAGAGTTCGGGTTCGTACGAACCCGAACCGAACCAGGTTCGGACCATCCCTAATTGTCAATATATAGTAATTTAATCTTTTCAGTAGTTCCCCATAATGGATCAACACCTCCTGGCCCAAAACGTAATATTGACAGCTTGTTTCCTTTGACTATGACCTGTAGTTTAGCTTCCTGGTCGCACATGCTCAGTTCCAGCCCTAGAAGTTATAGGAAGGTGAGCTGTTGTGTAACAAGCAGAGGATGGAACTAGGAACTAATGTGAGAGGATCTACAATCGGGGTGGAGTCTTACTCTTCAGCACCCAGGTGAATACAGGGGGGAACAGTTAGCAAAGCATGTTGGGAACTATAATATACTGCCACTCGATCCACTCTTGCTGAGCGAAGTAGAACTTTTTTTTTCCTCTTACCTTCCTAGAGCCATGGCTTCTTAATTTTTCATCGACTTTTTTGTTTGTTACAAAATCAATTGTACTTTTTAATGACACTCTTCATTTTACTATAAAATGTAATGGGAAACAAAAAAATATATTGTTTCGCTATGAAATTGGAGAAATCACCACAATTCTGCAACTTTTATGGGCTTTTGTTTATATAGGATTCCAGTAAAACTGAAGCGCTTTATGGTCAGGTCAGTATTAGAAGAACTATAATTTTTTTTTTTTCTTTAGACAAGCCTTAAAGTGTCTGTTGTATTTTTTATTTTTTTTTGCCGAAATAAAAAGTCCAGGCGATTTTAAGAAACTTTGTAATTGGGTTTATTAAGTAAATATGCCATTATCTGCATTCAGAAAGACTTTCCCCAGGTCCCCCCCCCCTCCTCTTTCTTATTAACTGCTCATTCATCAGGAAATCTCCACTTTTTTACCTCAGTCGAGCCCTGTGTTACCTATGGAGAGGGAAAGGGGGAGGAGGGAGATTATTCGGCAGCAGAGAGCAGAGAACAAAGGATTACACAGCGGGACCTGTGTGAAAGCAGGTATTCAGAGGTCAGAGAGGTCAGTGCTGACTTCAGAGGAGATAGCACGGTGATGTAGCTGTAAATTAACTCTTTGTTGTCCTATTTTGGTGCCTCATCTCCCCCAACCCCTCCCCTCTCTATTAGAAAACCATGAAGACAGGGGGGAGAGCTTCAAACTGCTTTTTCATGATAAAAATGCTTTTTTTCGGCTAATAAACCCAATTACAAAGTTTCTTAAAATCGCCTTTACTATTGATTTCTGCAAAAAAAAAAAAAAAAAAATGTAAATGACAGTGACAATTGAAGGTGTTTGCTCATCTCTGAGTTTCATTGTGATAACCGGTTGTTGGTGAAGTTGGAAGTTAGAGGGTCTGGAAATACATGGATTCAGCCTATGGCCTGTGGCTTTATCCATGTTTTCTCTGACTCCCTAGTTCTGCATCCAACTTCTCCAGCCACCGGTAATCAAATGCTTGATTCGCGCTCATCTCTAATGGTAACCCACCCCCCAGGAGACATGTTATGTAAGATGGGCTTATACTTATACTAATGCTGATCCATTGAAGATGGCGTCTAGACTACATAATGCGCAGTATTTAGATGCACTTATTATATTCCACTTACTTTGTTATAAGGACATGGGGTGACAATGTGGAAAATTGCAAATAAAAACTCAGTGGAAGCTTTCAACAAGCATAACCTATTATTTCTTATTGGTGAGTTCCTTGAAGCTAATCCTCATGACCTCATTTGAATACTGTACTTAGCTGTTATGTTCTATGCAAGAGCCATTAAAAGATGATTTTCAGCTATCATACATTGTGTGCCCGCACCACTGCTAATTATATACAGCCAAGCAACAATGGCGAGAGGCTGAGCCAATGTATACCACTACAAGGAAACAGGATTACATGACACATTGAGTATTCTGGGAAACAGGTAAGCTTCCATGTGCTGGATTAGATAGATAAGCAGATAGATAGATAGATAGATAGATAGATAGATAGATAGATAGATAGATAGATAGATAGGAGATAGATAGATAGATAGATAGATAGATAGATAGATAGATAGATAGAAAAAAAAAAGAAAAAAATGGCAGCATCTCTATGCCTCTGTTCATACTGCAGGTTGCATGCTGGTTGTGGCTTAAGTACAGACAAAAATACAAAAAGTGCAACAGCAACCCACAGGTGCAAGATGTTACCGTATATACTCCTCCCAGTGTACACATGATAAACACCTGCTCTGTAGATATTGAAAAATGAGGATCTTATTTTTTAATATCTACAGAACAGGTTTTTATCATATGTACACTGGGAGGAGTATATACAGTAAGATTTGCACCTGTGGGTTGATGTGCACTTTTTGTTGATACTAGAGATAGATAGATAGATAGATAGATAGATAGATAGATAGATAGATAGATAGATAGATAGATAGATAGGAGATAGATAGATACTAGATAGATAGGAGATAGATAGGAGATAGATAGATAGATAGATAGATAGATAGATAGGAGATAGATAGATAGATAGATAGATAGATAGATAGGAGATAGATAGGAGATAGATAGATAGATAGATATCTCTGTAGATATTGAAAAATGAGGATCTTATTTTTTAATATCTACAGAACAGGTTTTTATCATATGTACACTGGGAGGAGTATATACAGTAAGATTTGCACCTGTGGGTTGATGTGCACTTTTTGTTGATACTAGAGATAGATAGATAGATAGATAGATAGATAGATAGATAGATAGATAGATAGATAGATAGATAGGAGATAGATAGATACTAGATAGATAGGAGATAGATAGATAGATAGATAGATAGATAGATAGATAGATAGATAGATAGGAGATAGATAGATAGATAGATAGATAGATAGATAGATAGATAGATACTAGATATAGATAGATAGGAGATAGATAGATATAGATAGATAGGAGATAGATAGATAGATAGATAGATAGATAGATAGATAGATAGATAGATAGATAGATAGATAGATAGACAGGAGATAGATAGACAGATAGGAGATAGATAGGAGATAGATAGATAGATAGATAGATAGATAGATAGATAGATAGATAGATAGATAGATATGGCACGGGAAGATGGAGAAGCATTCCATTCTATATGATGTAGCTCTTCCCTGTATACATAAAAAGATGGCGGCATGTCATACAGGGGGATGCATCCCAGTGACAGTCTGAAGAGGCATTTGATATGCATCTAGGTCAGGCCGTCTATGTCACATGATTAACGTTATTTAGGAGAATTCCCTGTGTGCATTGAAGTGAGTTTTCTTGATGCTGCTCAGATCTTAGCTGAAATGTAAATGTCACAGACATGAGTGTCCTGCAGCCGCTGCTCATATCCTAATCAATAGACATTACACAGAATCCTGTATACTGAGCAGAATCTCAGCTGGAGTCTAAAGGAAAGAGCCAGGACTTCTTAGTGTGTCCAGTGGTAGACTAGGCTCATACTATGTGGTTAGGTTCAGACTATGTAAAAATGGTGGCCGTCTTTCACAATAACAGGCATCATAGCGCAAATTATTATGCACAACGACGGCTGCTGTTATGAAAGACAGACACCATTTTTACAGTGTATGAAAAAAAAAATCCTTCAAGGGCAACTCCAGCAAAAAAAAATAATAATAAGAATTCTTTCAAATAAACTGGTGTCAGAAAGTGCCAGAGATTTGTAATTTACTTCTATTAAAAAATCTCAAGTCTTCCTGCTGTATGTTCTGCATATTTACATCTATATCTATGACATACAGCAGCTGATAAGTACTAGAAAATTTCAGATTTTTTTTGAATAGCAGTAAATTACAAATCTCTGACACTTCTGACACCAGTTAAAGTGACTCTGTACCCACAATCTGACCCCCCAAACCACTTGTACCTTCGGATAGCTGCTTTTAATCCAAGATCTGCCCTGTGGTCTGTTTGGCAGGTGATGCATTTATTGTCCTAAAAAACAACTTTTAAACTGGCAGCCCGTGCCCTTCAGTCGGAGCTTACATTGCGTATACATTAGGCTGGCGCAACCTCTCTGTCCCTCCTCATCATTAGGAATGCTCCAGGCAGATTGTCTCCTATTCATCAGCTGTGTCAGCCTGGCACATGGGCTGGATCGTTAAGCAATAAGCACCTGTGCAGTGTTCAGACAGGAGAAAATGTTCCAGTGGCATTCCTAATGATGAAGAGGGTGGGGAGGAGGGACGGAGGGGTGGTGCAAAGTTAGGGCACAGATAGTCCCGTTTGACACGGGCTGCAAATTTAAAAGTTCTTTTTTAGGACAATAACTGCATCACTTGCCGAACGGACCCAAGGAGAGATCTTGGATTAAGAGCAGCTATCCGAAGGTACAAGCGGTTTGGGGGGTCAGATTGTGGGTACAAAGTTGCTTTAATTTGAAAGATTTTATTAATGTATTTATTTTTGCTGGAGTACCCCTTTAAGAAGTTTTTTTTCCATACAGTTAGTGACAAGGAAATTAAAAATAAATAACTAAATAAATTAAAACAAAAATTAACTATAGTTCTTCTCCCAATACATTCTCTATTTCTATAGAGATGCTTTACTATTCATGCCTGCCGCTATAAGTAGAAATAATACACGATGAACAATGGCATCCAGGCGAGGACTGCGCATTTTGTCATTTGTGGATCAAAGAATCCTTAAATTACCTTCACGCGAAAAACACCTGAGTGTATATGATAGAGAAACGTATGCAAATAAGTGAGCGGTTTGATTTACTAGCACAGTGAATAGATGGCGGTATGTTATCATACGTACCATACATCTTCCAGCATTCTCACACTATCACATGGAAGCATGTGTGCGAACCAATCCTCATCTATTCATTCTTCTTGCTGGTTTCCCACATTTTATTAATAGATTGAAACATTTTTAAAACCATTTCATTTGGTCATCACTAAGAAGTCCTTACTAAGCAGCTACTATCTCTATATACCATAGTGGCAGTCTATGGGGAGGCCATGGAGCTGGTGAAGAAAGGAGCCTAGTCTTGGTTTTGCCCATTCTTCCATGTTTTTAGGTGGTGAGAACCTGTGCAGAATCCAGTACTGAAATTTGTAGTATTTAATATTGAGACATTTGAACACTTAAAGGGCACCTAAGGGCATCTAAATTATATGCATCATCTTATAGAGAAGAAGGATCCGAGTGGATTGATATATACACTGTATATATATTTATAGGAAAAGATTCAGTATAATGTGTAATGTTTCTGTGCTAAAGAGTGCAGTCCATTAAATGACCCCGCCCACCGGACTCCTCAAACCAGGATGATCAGGGGAGTCAATCAACATGTTACAAGTTATACTAAATCTTTTCTCACAAAGTTATATGTCAATCTGCTCAGCTTTTCCTGCTCTGTAACATGATGGCGCTAGATTAAATAGCATTTTCTTGGTGACAGGTTGTCTTTAAGAAATACACAGTAAGTGATGTCATTACGCTGGGTATAGTGATGTCACTAGATTCATGCGTGGGCCTAAACCACTCATCAGTTTTTCTTCTGTGGATGACATTAATGAGTGCTTTTTCTATGAAGGATCCTGATTTAGGCCATGTTCATATGCTTTATGAGACCGGCCGTTCCATGACCCAGCCGGGTCACAGAACGGCCGGTCTCAGGAAAGATCATCCCAGCCGGTACTGCAGTACCGCCTGGATGGACTTTAGCGCCGCTGAGTTCTGATGCGGGTGCCGGAGTTGCTCGCTTCACAGTGTGCACTGACAGGGTTTTCTGCAGCCGTTACTCACTGAACAGCGACCACAGAAAACTGACATGTCAGTTTCTCGCGGCGATGTAGGGATCCCGGCCGGAGCGTATACTATGTGTATACACTCCAGCCGGGATTCCATAGGCGGCAACATCACATATATTTTCGTATTAATTAATCATGGCCGTTGTTGCAATCGGCAGCAATGGTCGTGGTTTTACGAGAATATACAGTAAATAGTGTTAACATAGCCTTACTGTGGTTGTGTGAATGAGGCCTTATATACAATATACAGACCTATGCCCCCACAAACCGAAAATGGTAAATAATAATTGTAAACTCTTTTAGGCTATGCTCCCACAACGTCTTATTTTGGTCACTTTACAGCCTTCTTTTTGGACAGCCACCATTTTGAGACAAAAAAAACAGCTGTATTATGCTAATTATGATTTACTGAACAGCCTTTTTATTTTTTTATTTTGACTAAATCTGATTTGTGGGCTAAACTTATTCACTTATCTCTACTTAAAAATGACAATAGGGGGACATTAAACTTATCAAGAGCGGTGTACTTGTATGCTGATCTAAAATAAAGCCCTGCCCCCATTCAACCCACTGTGTTTACTAAACGGCGCACTTCTCTTAACAAATCCAGCAGGACCTGATCTTGTTATAAGGTTTGCAGGTACAGTATAAACCATGATAACTTCCTCCCTGCCTTGCCATGGCCACATGCCTGCGCCCCCAGGCGAGCCGGCCTTACACTATGGAAAATCGGCATCTTTTCAGTGGTGTATGCCATTGGCGTATTTAAATCTATCCCGAATGTTTCCTGCAAAGTAAAAGGGAATTCACACGTTTCCTGCACAGTTTGTAAATACGGACAATGGCGCAGACTTACTAATGTGTCTCTGCCAGAATTTTGTCTGGCACATTTAAAGATTGTCTAGTCTAAGTTTTAGTAAATGTAAGCCAATGTGCTATGGAACGGAGTAAAGGAACTCCCGGCCTCTTCATCATTTTTGAGCTCCCGGCATCATGATGAATCATAATAAAGCTGGGAGTTCCGAATCCCGTTTCGCACCACATCATCCGTGCACGGACGGTAATTACAGAACTGGGGACTGCCCCCCTAACTCCCGTACATATGATGTGATATAATTATAAAAGCTTCCATAGATAGGTCTGACAATTTTAGAGATATTTTGGGCATAATTATCATCAAGATCCGTATTGTCTAGAAGGTGATAGAACAATATTCCACTTGCCAACCTGTAGAGCTAAAATTAATATTGAGGCTGTTCTATGTAATTATATGTAATCTTGTTGATTTGCACAATTACTCATTCAGAATTGCCTGTTACTCATAACAAAGATGTCTATGCATGAGCATGGCGGTACATCGTGGTGAGCTTCCGTAGCCCACCAGCCTGACTCACTTCACGCTACCTTGGCCAACCTCTTGAGGATGCCATTTCATGTGCATTGTGATTCACCAATTACCCTTGAGAAACTTACAGGACTGAGAAAGTTTAAGGAAATGTTAAAAAAAAAAGTTGAAAAAAATCCTGTAGCATCTGAGAAATCTGCTTCTTACCTTCGAGGAGGTGGATCAGCGTAGCGGAAAAATGTTTTCAGACTTTTAGACTCGTACCTTTAATGTTCCTAAGTCACACACCCCTTAGGAACCCCTTAGCATCCAAGCTCCCACAGTGCTATGATCATCACGGTGCTGCACATTATAGGTACAGCACCAGCGCAGTGCAACTGCCTCCGAGAGACACCTTGCTAATGTTCATCAATCTTATATGCAGTCATCTTGGTTTGTAAGATCTTTGCTCAGCGCCTGATATGAAGTTTGGAGACAATCTTCTTGATGATGGTGAGAATGAAGAAGTCCTAATATTTGAAGTCTTTGGACAGAGGAACATTACAGTGCTGTCATTTCATTGGAGTAACTTTTTTTTTTTACGAAACCTGTCCATAGAAGTTAAAGGGGTTTTTGGATTAAAACCTACTTGTCCCCTATTGACAGGCTAGGGGACAAGTAAGAGATAGGGGGGGTCGGACCCTCGTGACACCCATAGATCTTTAGATTGCCCCCCGACAACTTTGTTTTGATTAGAGACCTGCGGCACTATTGATTCTCTATGGAGCTGGCAAAAGGAGCTGAGCGGTGTACTTGGCTGTCTCTGGCGGCTCCGTAGAGAATCAATAGAGCCACGGGTCACATGCTTTACCCGCAACTCTATTCAAAACAAAGTTAACAGGTGGCGATCTGGAGATCTACAATTACAGAAAAAATTGATGCCTGATTACTATTGGTCTAGTCACACTTTCCAGTTTAATGGATCTGCAATCCGTACCGCAAAAAAAAAAAGGGGGCGGGGGAGGACATGGTCTATGGGATCTGCAAAAAAATACAGATTCCAAAGAAAGAACTGTTCCTAAGCCATCATGTGACCATTTGGGCGTTGGGCATTTTTTTTTTATGCATCTTGAACAGATATCCTGATGAAGCACAACTCTCCGGAAGCACTAAATATATATCACGAAGCAATCACCTTGTAACCAACACCAAATAACAAAGTCAAGCACAAAATTCCTCAGAAATAAACAAACAAAACCATTCCTTTAAATTTTTGATTTACAGGTTGTTCTAATACTGGGTCTAGGTCATGATATCATTGTCTTTGTTTTCCTTCTCTAGACCTCCTGCACGGGATCACCATCACTGTCCTTATTCAGCTCGGTCCACCAGACAAGCAGACAGTACTTCAAATGCTCAGGTATTTCCCATCTATTTTCTAATAAGATATTGCTTCTTGTATTTTTCTTCATATATTTGAGATAAATGTTGAAATATGAACATACTAAAAAAATTTAAACAGTGACAGATGGGCTGGGTGCCAACACCCAACATGCCCACCAACCAGCTGTTCAGCACCTGAACTACACAGTGAACAGAGCTGGAAGCAGTTGTCTCCATTCACTGTGTAGTGCAGCTCAGCTACAACTCACTTCAATGGGAGGAGTCTACCACTAGTGTCAGCTGTGTGTACTAAATTGAGCATTTGGGTTGCTCGATCGAGCTTGATGTTCAACTGAGCTCCTCATCGTGGTCGGGTAAAGGTGGCCATAGACCTCCAATAACTGACAGCTAAGCAATCATTCAGCCATCAGGTATACCTCTTACATTCTAATTTTTGTATATTTCGGCCCTTGAAGGAATAAAAAATATCAGAACGAGAAAATGTAATAGGTTTCTTCAAGACACGTTAGAACTCCAGTGGTATGCCATGAGTAGCTGGTATACCGCCCAAGTTCTAATGTGTCTTGCAGAATCCTACTACATTTTTTCTTTCTATTTTCTGTATATTTTGTTCTTTTAAGGGACAATATATGCAAAAATTAGAACAAAAAATGTGATAGATTAACCAGAGACTCTCCACTATGCTGAGCAGCGGGCACCTGGTAAAGCTTCCATTGATTTCAATGGGGTTCGTTACTCGAGTGTTAAAAAATGTCACTACAGTGACAATTCAAAGAGTTTCCTCACTGCCAGCATGATATTGACACATCATGCCGGGTGGGGAGCACATCCATTACATTTATTTCCCATCTGTAACGTCCACAAATTTACGGGTGTGTGAATGCCCTCTTACTAAGAATTCGGACTGTCTAGATGTGGCCTTGACATTACCAGGCCTGTAGCAGAAACAGAAACTGGAACTTGCTGGTTGCTTTATAAGAAGCCATTAAACTTGGTCAGACATGGACTCTCGTTTGTTTTTTTTTTGGGGGGGGGGGGGATGGGGGGTTATAGAAGGTTTTGTGACAACTTTAGTTCCCCATAGCTAGAGATGAGTGTATCACCAAGCAGCTTATCAGCAACCTAGCTTTCAACTCTGGGTCGGGAAAAGCTTGATCCAGTCCTGGGAAAACTGGAAGATGAAGCATTAGGGAGCAGAACAGAGTTGACAGGCAGGTGGCTATTAAGCTGCTTGCTGATCAATCAAAGTCCTTTGCTTCATTTAGACGGGCCATTGGGTTATCTTCCCATGACCTATTTCACTCACTCAGAAAATTATACAAATTCTCAGCCCTATAACATATATTTTTACAGACAATAAACAATTTGGTGTCTGTCCACTGACATTAGGGGAACATTTTTAATAAGAGTCAATAAGAGAATGCCTAGTAGTTACAGATGAGCGAATTGTGATCGCACTCGGGTCTTTCCGAATCCGAGTGGACAGCATTTCATTAGCAATAGCTGAAGAAATTGGATTCAGCCCTAGGGAGTCCTGGAAAACATGGATACGACCTATGACCTATGGCTGTATCCATGTTTTGCCACTGTTAATGTTTAAAGAAGCTATGTGAGGCCACAAGCATGGGTGAATATGCAACACATAGTCCCGTTGAGCACGCCAAATTGAGATCCATTTTTACGGATGTTCCCAAATCCTTATGTGGGGACCCCCTTCTATAGTATAAGACATATTGAAAAGAGTTGTGTCAATGGTACTATACAACACTTCTAACTTTTTTTTTTATTTCAAATTTTTTGTTGAGCAGAGATGCCAAAATATTCAGGATTAACAATGCTTTCTAAACCCAAATGCTCAGCTTTTGACTCCCAGAGACGTTTGATGCAGCCATAGGGAGTCCTGAAAAAACATGGATACAGCCTATGGCCTATGGCTGTATCCATGTGTTCCTGGACTCCCTAGGGCTGCACCCAACTTCTGCAGCCACTGGGAGTCGAATGTCGAGAGTTTAATTTCGGAGAACGTTGCCGAGCCCTAATGGTTTGGCATCTACTCTCAACACTACTAATCATATCTTTTGCAACCAATTCAAAATGCAACAACCAATGTGCAACGTGTAATTTGTGTAATTCTATAAAATTATATATGTATGTACTTTAGAGGAGAGAAATAATTGGAATATTCGACTTTGAAATACATGCAAGCGAATTGATAAAAGTGTTATATTACTAATATCTATGAAATGATATCTAAGGTGTAGCAGAAAGGCAGCTGCGGATCAGTCAGACTGATCCCTTTTAAATACTGTAAACAGCAGGAGTCAGAGGTTAATCTTTAAAGGATGCGTCTGCTCAGAAGCTTGTTTTTGTAAACACTTGTAAACCTGGCTACATGGAGATGATTAAGACCGGCAACAATCAAAGAGGAGAATTCCACTGTGCTCGGAATAGAACGCCACGCCATGTCTTTTACTTTTCATGTGTGCAAAATCTAGGGTTTCAGGATGGTGCATACGTAGTGTTTTATGTATAGCATGTTGGGTAATGTGCGTTGAGATTAAAGGATAAAAGCTCAGCCTTTGATACCAATGGCATTTTATTTCATCCCCGGGAAAATGCATGTCAGTCATTTAGTCATAATCATATGGTTAGTAAGGGTGAAAAAAAAAATCACACGAGTCCATCAAGTTCAACCTATTTTCGTGCCGTGTTGATCATGAGGACAACAAAAACCATCCCCGCGACCTAGATACCAAGTGGAAAAGAATCCGTCCTGACTCCAACTATGTCAATGAGAATGTATTGATGGATCAATTACACATTCCCAGCAATTTATTACAGATAATTAGCGATCTCTTATTCTTCTAGTGTTTTACAGTGGGTTCACAGATTGTTATAATAGGTTCAGACACACTATGTAAGTGAAGAGATTAACCCATAAACACAATATAGAGCAATAAAAACAACAATGTGGGGTTGGGGGGGTGAATATCCAACAAGAGTAGCTTCAAGCCTGGGCATTTTCATAGTACTTTGCAGTGTTCCAAAGTGCCCCCACCCCCAACCCCCAATGAATGATGTTTTTCACTTTAATACCCCCTGAGCCTTATCGATTAAAGGGAGTCTAGCAGAAACCTTACCATACAAATTTGTTGAGATAGGTTTCTAGATCATTGATCCAGTTCCCAACATATGATTGCTTTACAAAATGGTTAATGCCAATGAGCTTCCTTGGTGCACTGGAGGCCGTCCCAGGACCTCAAGATGACCACTTTCTGAGCCCATTAATAACATATTTTATTAATAATCATGATTATTCAGACTGTGAGTGACATTGCAGCTTAAATAGTATGAATAATGATGAAGTAACATCATTGGCACATAAGGCAAGTGGTGCACTGGGAGTCCTGTGACCACCTCCAGTGCACCAAATAGTCTTCAGACGCCATATACACTATCACAGCATCCCTTAGTAGAGATAAACTTCTCTCACCTTAAAACAAATCTATCATCTGTGACACATTTAATTACTATGCAGGAAGGTCATGGCCTGGCTTCTCAGGTTCTTGCAGAAAACAGCGTAGTAATGAAGGGCATCTCAGATGGGGAGGAGATTTTGGTGCACTAGGGGCATTGGGCCTGCATCAAGTGCACCAGAACCACCTATGTGCATAAAAAAATGGGCATATCCAAGGAACCTGGCAATCCAAGTAAACACTGTCACCTTGGTGAATATATAAACTCATTAGAGGAGGGTTAATGATAGATATAAGACTTTTTCAATGATGGTGGTAAAAGCTTTCTCCTAAAGACTTAGGGGAACATTTACTAAGGAGGCTAATGTGTGCAACCGTTCTAATGGGGGTCAGTGTTTATTCTTTTACAATATATTGTGTGTGACTTAGGGAAAAAATACACTGTCATTGTAAAAGCATCTAAGTAAAAAATCGCTGATACTGAACAGACATTAACCAGCAACAGTTGATAAATTGTGCGAAAATTCCAGATTATGTGAATTTTTGGGTGAATACTCAAATACCGGCAGATTTAAAAAAAAAGTTGTATCTAAAAAATATTCTCCTGTCGAATACTGGTTCATAAGTAGAACTTAGACCAAAAATGGGCGAAAAATACAATTATTTACCTAAAAATAGACGCAAAGACCTTGATAAACTTCCCCCTTAGAGTATTCCCCTTGTTAGCCTAAGTTACCATAACTTTTATTTGGCCTATATATATCAAATCATTCTGTTTGAGCCAACCATGTGCCAAAATGGTGTCTTTTTTACATTCTTTGTATGTTAGGTATCCTTTTGTATACACTTGCACAATACCTTGGGTCTTTTAAGTCCAACATAGAAGCCTACTATGTTAATCCAAAGGAGGTAAAAAAAAATCTCCTGATCAACGTTCCATTTTCAGGAATCTAGTATTAGGCCAGGTTCACACTATGTAGGACACTGGCCGTTCTGTGACCCGTTGAGTCACAGAACGGCCACTGTCTGTGAAGTTTATCCCGGTCGGTAATGCAGTGGATTTCGGCGCATTTGGGTTTGGCCGCACTCCAATTACCACAATGTAAAGTGTGACCAGAGCCATACTTTACATTGTCTGTTAAGTCAGTCATTGGATAACGGCCGCACAAAACTGGGATGTCAGCTTTTTGTGCGGCCACAGGAATCCCAGACAGAGTGTATACAGAGTATATACACTCTGGCTGAGATTCTATAGTAATGAACGTGATATGTAAATTCATTAAATAACGGCCGTGGTTGCAAACCTGCAGTGTTTAATGAATTTTATACGTAGTATAAACTTAGCCTTAGCTTGTAGTATTTTCCAAGAAATTCATCTAGCCCCCCTTCTTAAAATTCAATGATTCACCAATCACAACATTGTGAGTCCTCTATGGTACCCCACTAACCATGATCCCTCCAATACTGACTCCTATAGTCCTCTAATTGTAAGTTCATACCTAATTGAAGACTGTAGCATTAATAACCATATTAATAACATTTCTATATACCGTAAAGCACCATAATGCGTTCTTCTTCCCATAGCACAAATAATTTTTCACCAAATTCAATGTGAAACGGCAAATCACTTCCGATAATCCTTACTTTGTAATAAAACATTCATTATATCCAGTTAAGTATTCTTGAATTACTCAGTGTCTCTAGTCTACCTTTATATATTATTCAAAAATACGAGATAAAATTCACTAAATCATCATGTGTCCAAAGTCCTAAATACTAGAAGCAAACATATAACCCCAAATGTGCTATCAAATCTACTACTTACAAATACGGATTTCAGTGCCGTCCTAAAGCTTACAGTCTTTACAGAGAAAAGTCACCAATTTTATCCAAATCTGATTTACAGCTAAACAAATGTTCATGAAGCCCATTCCCTGCCGCCCCCAGCCAGGAACATCTGGATGCGAGAGGATTTTCACCGTATATGTGTGCAACAGCTGCAACTAATCGATGTAACCCTGTGAAATCTTCCCCGCTGTCCTATTTTTCAGGTTGCGTCGGGGTCATTTGAGGAGGTCTACAAGCCATGTCAGGGCTCCCTCTTGTGTTTCTTCCTCGGTACTAACTGCTAGATGAGCAGTTCTATTTCTTGGCCGGCATGTCTAGACATAGATACAGTGATATTACTGGATGTAAAGATCAGTAGAGAAACTATATGTAAGGATCGTAACTATCTGCACAAACTGGTAGCAATGCCACCCTGCTGCTGTATTACCCACTATTGCTCTTTACGAGTTCCTGTCTGGTGATCCTACATATTGTAGTAGCTATTTTTACTGAAAGGCAATCTGTTACTAGGTTTGTGCTGCTTAAAATCAGGGCAGCATAAACTAGTGACAGAAATGCTAAACAGATCGCTGTATTACTTGCATCATTCTATTTAGCGGTTCTCCTAATATGCAGAAAAATGGGATTAATGCCAGACCACTCCCCTCGCCCTCCAGCTGCTGATTGACAGTTGACTGACTATACACAGCATAAATAGATAACTACCAATCAGCAGTTGGTGGGTAGAGTTTGCTGATGCTCATGGATATCCAAGGCTACTGAGCACACACACATGATGGAGAGAACTTGTTATTGTCCTTGTTATTCAGGAAGATAACTTCAAATCAGCTGCACAGAACAATTTAAATGATACATTATTCTGTTCAGCTTCTCTGTCATTAGTTTATGCTACCATGAGATAGGACAGCATGAACCTACTGACAGAGTCTCTGTAACTGTATGGACAAATCTGAAGAGCAAAACTTAAATGATCCTTTTAAATAAATTATTTCAGACTGTACATTTTGCTGTGTGAGTTTTAGTTAAGGGTTACTTTGGGTAACTTTCCTTGGCAAATGTTTTGGGTGGCACCAAGTGGAGTCATCACTTCTTTTGACCTTAATTAAAGTAGAGAGAAACAAACCTCACCGTATTTGTCACTGGCCTATTTTATGATCACCTTGATTGGTATGAAGGTAGATGACATTCTGTATGCAGACAAGTTCCACTACAAAGATTGAAATAGGTCTATCAACAGTGTGCTTGGTTTTCCTATGGGGTAGAAGGCTGAATTTTGTTCCACCCTTCATTCTGTCTCCATTTTCTTTTGGCCAAAACGTTATCCCCATCTTTGATATCAATCTAAAGAGGATTATCCTTTACAAGTTTTTTTCTACTCTTTAGTAAAGGGTGTTGGACCTACGGGGGCTGAGATCCCTCTCTTCCGGGTCAGCATATGGTACATATGGCCTTGCAAGCAGTGGCCAACCACCTTTGGCAGGTCCACCCCCTCTAATGATAATCAATGGAGGGGGATGGCTGGGGGCAGACTGCAGCCAGCCTGCCCCCTCTAATGCTTATCAATGGAAGGATCAGTTCTCCGAGGGGTGGTAGCCATGACTCCACTGCTCCTAAGGGCTTACCAAGCACAACTAACAGCACAGGTAAGAGACATACCTTCATCCTCAGCTCCCCGTGCCCAGTAGAGAGCTATCAGCAGATTAGAATCTACTCTGCTGGTAGTTCCTCTTTAAATAATATGACATGTAAGGACCTTTTGTGTTACGGCTCATTGTATCAGGGCTTTGAACCTTTGGATTCTCCCATTGAATAATGGGTTTCGTCACCCCTTGTTTTGATTGTTTTCGGGTCAAGTTTACTGTAAAGAATTACATTGTGCATAGAAGAGAATATTGTTGTTAACAACTTCTTTTTCAGGTCTTACTAGTTGAGTGAGCACTAAGGTCTTTGAGTGCATGTTAATTGAGCATTTTTCATTACTGGAATGCTCGACTCCAGTATTACTCCATTAAAGGGGTTACCAGCACTACAAAAAAATGGCCACTTTCTTCCAAAGACAGCCCCACTCTGGTCTCCAGCTTGGGAAGGGTTTTGCTGCTCAGTTCCATTGAAGCGAAAGGAGCTTAATTGCAAACCGCACCTGACCTGGAGACAAGAGTCGTGTTGTCTCTGAAAGAAAGTGGCCATGTTTTTGTAGCACTGGATAACCCCTTTAACTCCTGTATGGGAGACTCAAACATTTAAACAGATGCACCCTGCTCAGTAGAGCGGAGGCTGCCTCCTTCACCTGTTTCTTTTTTTGTTTTAATTTGTGTATGTTTTGTCCCATGAAGGGATGTTTAAAAGAAATATACAAAAACTAGAATTAGTATTGAAACTGTTTTGGAGCACCTGACATCATAATAAATGATGATGCTGGGAGCTCTGAAACTGTTCAAATAATTGCGTTACTGTACTGACTCACTGTGTAACAGTATCACATTCTTACAGTAATGAATGAATGTAGTAACTCCCCACTCAGCGAAATGCTCCTCTGCAAATGTCGGAGAAGCCAGCACATGGGTGTCCCTGGCTTTTTTAAAAACTTTTGTTATGTTGATGAAAATTTTCAAAAGTTTTGCTTGGTAGCAGGGTGGGTGTTTAGCCCCCCACTGATCATTACACACAACCAGTAGAATCCCATGTATATGTGCTCACTCTCACTGCACAAAATGAGCTGAATCTATGTAATACATTGTTTCCCCTGTAGTTGGTGCTGCAGAAAAATTGAGTACTTGTAAAAAAAATTCTAATGTTATTATTAACACCAACTTATTTTCTTGGTGATTAAAGTTAAAATGAATGAATTCAATGCTGCCACATCTGGCATGTCTGTTCTAGTATATACAGGTATTCTCCATAAAAGAACAATTCTGGATCACCTATTCTTATAGCTGTGTGATGTGCCGTTCCTCTGTTATTCTTGCTTGAAATGTATGACTCAATAACCCAGAGGCTGGGGGCGTTTCCCTACACTCTCTGTACTGTCAGCTCTGATTGGGTAGCATCACACAGTGAAAGGACACACCCCTATTTGACTATTGAGTCATACATTTCTATTAAGAATAAAAGAGGGACGGCACATCACACAGCTATAAAAATAGGTGATCCAGAATTGTTATTTCATCGGGAAAACAATGATTTACTAGGACAGACAGGCCAGGATTGGTGACGGGTTCCCTTTAAATCCTGATATATAACTCTCCTTACCAGCTGAAAGGAAAACAAATGAAATAATTTGGGTCTTTTGGAAAATGCTTTAGGATACAACCTACTGTTGTGAGGTTTTTTTTCTGGACACATGTAATTGCTGGAACACCCATTTCCCTCCTGACCATATAACTAGTTCACTTACTCCCATATGGTCTCATAACCCTAAGACTGACAAAGTCAGATTGTCCTTTCTTTTAAGACTGTCTGTCTCATTTAATTTATTCAGTAGCTTCTAGAATGATTTCCCTTCATACGACTGCCAAGATTCCTGTATTTGTAGACTACACATGGTCTGTTTTGCCAGTTTTTGGCGCCCATTAGAGACATAATGTGCAGAACAAACAAACTGTCTGTATGATGCCACCGGTTTTCCAGCATGGTACATCTGTCCGTTCACATCTTTTGAAGTCTGAATTTCCATCTATAATTCATCCATGTACCTGTACCTTTGTACCTCGTCCTTCATGCCTCCTATGGAATGTTTTGGAGCATGCATTAATGCTTATCGGAAAACAAACTCCATTTTCCCGGAGACAAAACTTTTGTCTGAGAGATGCAATGCAAGGACCTTCTTTCCACTAGGATAACTATGTTTTACCTAAAAGAAAATGACATTTTAGTGCCACTTTCCAAGTGCAATTATGCTCGGTTTCCTGGATGAGTCAATGCATGACCTTAAACTTAGAGCACGGCAGGTCACACAAAGCCAGATTACGTAGATTTACCAAAGATTCAATTATTTACTCCAAAACGTATTAATGTGAGGCATATTGTTGTAACAATGGGCTGGTTTCTATCATGTGCAAGAAAAACACAGTACACATTTATTATGCGCTTACAGTAGAATTTTAGCCACCGAGATGTTTCAATACAAAGATGTTAAATTACAGGGGACAGTCGGGAGATATTATTGGTTCCTGAGCAATGATATATTTAGCCAAATAAAGGTACTGTGGTTCTTAGTACGTACCATATTGTCCCACCCAACAAAAGGAGTTCAGTTAAAGGGGAAGTCCAGTGCCGGGTCAAAAAATTATTCCAGGCTGGGGGAGGGCAAACATAAAAAAAAGTCATATTTACCTGTTCTGGTGCCCGAGAAGTGCTGCGTCCCGCTCATGGATGCCAGTTGGCTGTCTTCTTAGCTCCCCTCTGGCCACATCACGTCTTGTTGTTGGATGCCCTACTCAGCCAGTCAGGGGCTGGGGCGGGACACCACAGTAGTCACTGATGGGCTGAGTGGGCTAAATCCAACCCACTTTTGACGTTAAACCTGGGTCAAGACGTAGCTGGAAATCGGGAGAAGAGGACACCATGCGGGGTATATAAGCCCGGTGATGCAGCACAGTGGGGGCACGGGGACAGGTGAGTATATTGTCTTCCTTCATTTCCACCCACCCCCTACCTGTAATGATTTTTTGTCCCCCCCGACCACGGGACTTCTCTTTTAAATTTCCAAACTTGTAATACAATGGCATTTGGATGCAATGATACTATGGAAAGATACTAGAGTTTATGTTAGAGAATATACAATTACAACCCCAATGTTTTAAGTTTAACTTCTACTTGAGTAGAGTGTTGAGTAGATCTGTTAAAATGTTTGTGTTTGGCACCATTCTCCCAACCCGACTGCAGAACTTGGATGCCCTAGGGTTGCCAGGAAAACATGGATACAGCCTATGGGTGCCTTCACACATACTGGATCTACAGCAGATTTTACGCTGCGGATTCACAGCGAAATCCACTGCGGATCTGGTGCCATTCATCCCTATGAGAGCACATACTTGCAGCAGGATTGACATACCGCTGTGAGTATGTGAGTTACCCCCCTGCCGCCCGCAGGCTGCCGCTAAGACCATACATTACCTGCAAGGCATTGCGGCAGCATGTGTGGCTCCCGGCTCCGGTCCCGATCAGCCAATCAGTGCATGGCAGCGAGTATGTGCTCTCATAGGGATGAATGGCACTGGATCCGCAGCGGATTTCGCTACGAATCCGCAATGTGAAATCCGCTGCAGATCTGGTATGTGTGAAGGCACCCCATGACTGTATGCATGTTTTTTATGAATCTCTATGGAGGCATCCAACTTCTCCAGCCACAGGAAATCAAACACTGAGCATTCCGGTTCAGAGAATGGTGCTCAACCCAAACACTTTGACAGATCTGCTCAACACAACTTTTGACATGTCATAGGGGGGGGGGGGGGGGGAGGGGGCTTTCCGGCCCCCACAGATTTTTAGAAAGAAAAGGAGCAATGCGGTGCCAATCACCGTTTCTACCTTTTTCATGTGCACAACAGTAGATGAGCCCATAGACTTTCTATAGAACTCTGTCTTGATTGGGGCAAGAATGGGACAAGGATACACTTAGCTCACATGTCTATTGGCTAAATCTAGGAATCAATGGGGGTCTCAGCCATAATATGATTTTTTATGTTACAGTGCCAATATATGGGGATTATCCACTTTTTTTTAATTACTATTATTATTATTTTAAATATAAAGGGTTTATATGCATTAAAACAACAAAGAAACAGTTACTCACTTAGCCCCAGTTTTCATTCTGGAGTGGATATCATGTAACCCCTGTCAAGGCTTTAAAATTCAAGGGCCATGATGTCATGAGTACAGTCTTTTTTTAATTTTTTTTTTATAACTTTGGAGGGACACTCATCAGTGTTAGGCTGTCCTAATACAGTAAAAATCTTTAAAAAAAGGCCACTTTTTTTTTAAAGAAGGGAACCCTATTCTCCAGACCAAAACTGTCTCGCTTGCCTCTGTTTCGGTACACAGATAGGACTTACAATACTTCTTTCTTGTTTCAATAGTTTTATCCAAATGTTTTCTGCTTTTTATCCCAAGACTGCATAACTCTCGTCTTCTATTGTTTACCTGTTACCTTAACGGTAGACACTCAAACAAACCTGTATAGAATGGAGAATCGGCTAATTGTAAAGCAGACAGCACATTTAATGACTATTGTGCATGTAAATAAAATTCATCCATTCTAACGCTGATCATTCAGACAGGAATTGAAATGGTTGCTGGGAAACATGAACTAATAGAACCTCCATAGCCTCCTGAGGAATAGCGGAAAGAGAAATAACCAAGGACTCAAAGAGAATAACTATATCAACAAACTATAGCCCGGATTTGCTGTTAGATGTGCGCTAGAACTGTGGTGAACAGCAAACAACATACATCCGCTAAGTAAGGTGCACCAAAATAAACAGAAAATGTTCCTTATGTGACAAAAGCGTGGCTTGTAAAAAAAAAAAAAAAAAGCTTTAGGGCTTAAATTGTAATGATGTGCCCACAAATTTGCCACAATTTTGGCACAATACTTTAAAGGAGTACTCCGGCGGGGGGGGGGGGCTATTTTGGGATCTGGCCGGGGAGGAGGTGGCTGAGGGAAACGACGTCCACTCACCTCCCCGGTTCCAGCGGTGGGTCCCGTATCACAGCGCTCCAGTGCCTAGTTGCTTCCTGGTGTCTGATGCGGGCTCGAGACATGACATCTCAAGTCCGCTTAGCCAGTCAGTGACAGAGGCGGGATCCGTCTCGAGCCCGCGTCAGACACCAGGAAGCGGCCGGGCACCGGGGACCAGAGCACCGCAATACGGGACCCGCCGCTGGAATCAGGGAGGTGAGCGGACGTCATTTCCCTCAGCCACCTCATCCCCGGCCAGATCCCAAAATAGCCCCCCCCCCGCTGGAGTACCCCTTTAAACCAAAAGTGGTCTAAATTTAGGAAGTGTAAACTTAGACTAGACAGGCTAATTTGTCAATCAGTTACTTACAGTATATTGAGATTTTTTAGCATTTCCAGACTGTTCATTCAAGTTTACACTATCCTAAACTTTGTCAGTAGTCACTGCAGTGGTTAAACCCTTGAATCCCTATAAACTGGTCACAGGGCACTGTGCTGCTGGGAACTGCTGTGGTCAGTTATAATCTGTGGTGGAACAGATTGTTGAATTCCCCCTGCAGCACCACCATAGAGCAAAAGGAACAATATATATTTTCCATTTAAATCCAAGGCAACCTGTGGAAGGCAGGGGATTGTTGGGTACTCCAGAGCCATAGACACTCTTTGTAGCTGCTATCTCTTCTGGTTCGAAGATCAGGGTCTTGAAAACAGGCACCTCCCTTCCTCTTTTAAACATAGGCTTTTGAACATAGATTTTATACACCAGACAAGGTTTTTTTTTTTTTTTTTTTAATGTGAAGCATACAACAGGATACATTAGGGCACATTTATCAAAAATTTGTCCCGGCATATGCCACAGAGAGGGCAGATTGTTACTAGAGATGAGCGAACTTTTCAAAAGTTCGTTCCGACCGAATTTCAGATTTCTTCGGATATCATAGTTTAAAGCATCTATATGATACGGGGGTAATGTATTTGGTTGAATTTCGGGCTCTACATGTCAGTAACATCATTATCTTTTCGATATCTCAAGTCAATAGTTTTTTTTAGACTTCATTATTCACCATTACAGGGTCTATGCAGGAAACTCACCATTACAGGGTCTATGCAGAAAAAAGATCACAAATGCAGTGAAGGAGCAGCAGTAGTCATTGGAGGCCAGTGGAGGTCCATCAATAGTCATCTGAGGCCAGTACAGGAGCAGCAGTAGTCAACATGGAGGCCAGGCATCAGCAACAGAAGCCAACATGGTGGCCAGGCATCAGCAACAGTAGCCAACATGGAGGCCAGGCATCAGCAACAGTAGTCAACATGAAGGCCAGGCAGAGGTTTTATGCTACACACATGCACCAGGTATATTTGTCTGTCAGGATAACACGTATGTCATAGACATTATTACAAGGGTCCAACTATGGGACTTGTATATCTGTAGAGCATGTTTTTGTTCCGTGCACCCTTTGCTGTCCTATGCCTAATCTATCTATCTTTTGCCCTCTCTATTTTTCTCTCTCAATCACTAGATCTTTCTCCTCTCTGCTTTCCTAATCTTTTAGTCTTTGCTTTTATACAATTGCTTCTCAGTAGTCAGTACAGCAGCACCAGCAGCGTTTTGTCACTAACGAGCTGTGTGCACTGCTAACAGTATGCTTCCTCTCTCTCTTTCTCTCTCTCTCTGCAGACTGTGTGATGCGGTCATGCGGCTGCCATTTTAGAAAGCAAGAAAAAAAAATCGCAGCGGACTTCCAAAAATCCGAATCTGATCGGACTCTGACTTTTGGAAAAATCCGAACCGGATCCCATACCGGCAGAACCGGTTCGCTCATCTTTAATTGTTACCTCTTATGTGACGTACACCAGCCATAAGCCCCATTTATCCGATGGCCAGGCAGGTCAGGGGTATGGCGCGGTGGGGAGGAGGCGTGACCTCCTCCCATGCCTAATTTATCATGGTTTATGCTTGGAAACAGGTGTAAACCATGCAGAAATGTACAACTGTTGTGGAGCAGGTATAGATTTCTGTGTAAGCCCGCAAGAGGCACAGTTTCCGCCAGCTTTACTAACATCCCCATACTCATTTACCTGGCCAGATTTACTAAGAGACACAGGCCTGTACAGACAAAAAACCTTTCTGTTAAAATTCAACATACCCCATCGTTGGGGGTTGGCCACCATAGACAGTCAGGTGGTTACATTTTTCTTTAATGTGTACCTTTACACCACAGACATACTACTGATAGCAGCAGAACTTAACTGCAAATTTGTACATTAGTCTGCACAGCAGGGATGTCTATCTATGAAAGGAGTCCCTGTTCCCGTACATAGTATCTGCAGCTCTTTGTGCTAATAAATTTGGGACAAAACATAAAGAATGTACAGTAGCTTCTATGCCATAATGATCGCATATAAATATGTCCCAAATTGTGCAAAATTTTGGTGCATTTTACATCAAAGTGCATAAACATGGGCACGTTTGCCCCAATATAAGAAGTGTGATAGTTTAGACAGAGGTGTAACTTGAAACTTCTGGGTTTCAGGACATCACTTATCCACGCGCCTATAATACGGATATCTTCTTATGCGGCAGACACCAGGATCCACATGTAACTGTCCTCCAACTCTTCTTTCTATATATCCTATACCGACAAATCTTTCTAAAACTAGATTTACATCTCTGTGTTATACTTTGTGCTATAGTTTGCTGTTAAGAAACACAATATTAAAAATTTTAAATTTCATGGTACCCAGAAGGGAAACTTCCCATCATCTCAAAAACTAATACATTTCTAGCATTTTCTGAAGCTAGACACCTATTAAGACATCATACCACTGCACTGAATTTCTCCCAGATTAAACCATAGTGTTTTTTATTATATAGAACGATTTTTACATTGTAAAACAAGATGTACATGATGATAAGAACAGTGTGGAACCCGACACACGTGGGTCCATGAGCGATCCTCCTGATTGGATTATTAATAATTGAACTGTCATGAGAAATATTACTGCGCGGTGTATGAAAATAATAAACACAATGCAATAAATGTGCTCAAAATGAAATATGCTGCAGGATTCTCCTCTGATATGTCTTTCAAGATATAAGTAATAATTGCCAATGATATGTCTTTCAAGATATAAGTAATAATTGCCAATGGGAAAAACAATCACAGTCAGTATAGTTACCATTAGGTATAGCAGTGATGTGTTATGTTGCTATGTAGAGGACTGGGCTGTTAAGAAATCACTATAAATCTCATGTACATGGCAAGTGGATCCCAGCGGATTCTTAGAACCAAGTCTCTGTGCCCTTTGCTCTGTACCAAGTAATCTGAGAAATTATTTATTAATTTATTGATACTTTTTTTATTTTGCAAATTTTGGTAAAATTTTGGTAAACTTTGTCAAAGTGGAAGAAGAATTAAAAGATATTTTGTACACCTTACTAGACATGTTAGAGACTTTTCTCATATGCTAGAGCATGACAGTTGTGTATATACACCAATGATTGAAAGTGAAAAATGATGTTTGCTGTAGATCATGGTTCTTTATCGTATATAGATCCCCCCTCCCCCCAATACACACACACTAATGTCCCTTGTATATTTGTCAAGTTCAAGTTCACACTGTGTTTTCCATTCCTTTACCTTTATACTTATTTTAAAGGAATTTTGTCAAAATCTAAAATTATTCTCTTACCACAGGGGAAGGGATAACTAGTCAATAAGTGGGGGTCCAACTGTTGGGATCTCCACCAATTTCGAACGAGAATGACACATGTACCCTAAATGAAAGAAACAGGAGTGTACATGCCTGGCCATTGCTCCATTCATTCTCTTTAGCCTCTGTTTAGATGACATATAGAAAATGAACAGACCACTGGCTGGCATGTGCACTGCTACACCTTTCTTTTTGGGGGAAATTGTTTCACCGATTAGCTATGACTGCACTACTATAGCCAGCTGAATTCAGAATGTAGATATCTGGTTTAACAGTCAAACAAAATTTCATGATTATAAAAAGTAGTAAAAGATAAGTAAAGAGAAGTTTTTCAATGCAACTCTACTTTGCACACACTAAAACTGTAGAGTATTGTAAAATGTCCTTCAAGAGTGAGGTTTCCTTTAAGTAGGTCCCAAAGCTGTTAATAATAATGTTCTATTGACAGATGAGTCATGAGTTGGCGTCTTTGGACAATACAGGTCCCATTGCGTCAGCATCAACATTGACACATCACAATAATAAGTTGAAATCACCAGGGTACCGTGGTGGGAACGTGACTACCTCTAAGATGCTTCAGTCAGAATGGAGACATGTTCCATTCTCAGCCTGTTCTATATCCTGGTTTTTCCATCTACAGTGTTGAATTGACTGGACAACCAAAGGTTCACATGTACAAGGGCCTCCACCACCTTGTTGACCCAGTTTGGCTTCTACAGAGCAATCGTCAGCCACATGGGCCAATATTGCCCTTCTTCATAGGGCCAGTGATGAGACAAAGAAAATAGTAATTCATTGGCTTATCATTTTGTTTTGCCTTGCTAAACATCCTCTCTTAACAGGCGCACATCTTTCTATATAATAGGGGATGTGTGACTGATGAAAGATGGAAGCACAAGGCCACAGGAACGATTCATGGGCATCTCCACATGATCACTCCACAGAGTTTGTGTGGGCATCTCCATAAAATGGGTAAGTCTAATAATAGGCCTTCTAAATAAGAGCAGATCTACAACATGGTACCCTGTCCCCAATTGAGAAAAGGTGACATTGTTGCTCTGTACTGAAGTCTAAAGAAACCACTAGTTTGGCTTTCTTTATAGGGCTGTAGTGTAAAGTACCAAACACATTCTTGCCCACCTCTCCTGTAAAGTATATGGCTGCTAAAAGGGGCCAACTGGTCTGAGTTCTAGGCAAGAATTGGGGATCTCAACCAGGAGCCTTCACCAGCGTGGATATGGCCCTGCCAATACTTCAGATGTCTTCTACCAGAGTCAGATTCCTGCCCTGATGGTACAGATGGCTGCTCATTACAATGTGGTCTTCCAAGGAGCCGTTGATCAGTTTCTGAGGAACTCAAGGCTTCCTGAAGACCATGTCGTATCAGGATCTTGACCCCTTGTTATTGTTAAATGAGTCAAAAGTTTACAACGTATCTAGTCAAGGCACAATTTTTGGGTTCTTGGTTAATAGATAGATGAGTGTGAGTATTGAGAAAAAGACTCGTGCCTTGGTTCATTTGTATCGAGCTACAAAATATGGAACTGCTTTATAGACATTGGATAATGTTCCTTAGTCTCCTTATACATGTCACGAGGACAATGAAGCCGGGTGTAGAAGATTGAGTATGGCACCATTGATCCACAGCTACCGTCTCCTTTCATGCTGTAATCTCAGTTCCTTGAAGTCATAAAAGTATTCAGCATTTTTTTTTATCTGGCTTGAGGTGCACTGAAGCTCACAATTTCGGGTGTAAAAGAGGAGACTTATTATGTTGGAAATCTCCAAATGGAAGCAGCGAGTAGTTTATCATACATTATCACAAGCTATTTTGAAAAAAGCCGAAAGGTTCATGAATGTGAGCTCTTGACTAAATGAAAGCTACATTTTAACTCATATTATTCGCGAAATGAGATTCTCGCCTCTGTTAAAAATTCTTCGACTTGGCATCTAACATTGCTGTTTTATTTGGCACGCGAGGAGCTTTTGCTTGTTTTCAATGATTATGTGAGATCTGGGACTCTTTTTTGTGACACCGGCTATTGAGTCTTATAGCTGAGTGGCATCTAGGAGAAAGATATTCATGACTTTTCATTCTTGGACATCCCCTTTAATAAAATATGTAGGTGGATACATTACTGCCCCTTTTCTCACTCAAATAATCGCATTGCATCCTTGGTCTATTGCGCTTCTACTGGATGGTTCACGCCATAGGACTTATTTATATCAACACCTTAAAAAAAGCTAATTGTCTTAGCCTTCAGGATGTTTTTGTGGGTTTTTTTCATCACCACATTCTGTGAGAATAACTTTTTTTTATGGGGGCGGTGGGGGCTTATTTTTACAAGATGATGATAATGATGATGAGCTTTTTTTTTCTTTTTCTTTTACTTTCTTTTATAGTTTACACAAACATCGGGATTTTACAAGTTCGATCAAACTCACACCTTCTCAAACCTTCAGCATTCCCCGATGCCTTCCCATTCCATGGGGAAGGTGGAGACTTCCCGAGTACTGCCTGAAAAACAGGGATACTGCCTAGGTAATAGGCTGTATCACCGTTTTCCAGGTGGTACTCGGGCAGTGATTACCTTAACCCAAGGAACGGGAAGGCATCGGGAATCAAATGCTGAAGGTTCGAGTTCGATCGAACCATCAAAATCTCGATGTTCGATCATCTCTACTAGGGAACTTAAAGGAGAAATCTGGCTATTTGAACATTTTCACAGCCACCAGGGGTGGGGAGAACATAATAAACAATCATTACTTACCACTCTCCCCTTGCCCGCAAAGAATCGGTTCACAGGCCCCGGGGCCCCAGCCCGAAGGCATTTCCACTGGAGTTCTGATTACATTGGGACTTGCGAAAAAGGCCTGTCCCTGGAGATGGATTGCACGCTTAGCCAAGCAGTCACTTTGGCAGTGTCTCGCCCCAGTCACTGACTGGCTGAGCAGACAGGCGGTCAACCCAGATCAGCAATACATCGCTGGAGAATCATGGGGAGAGGTTAGTTGGGATCTCCATTGTTAAATCGCTAGACTTCTCCTTTAACTTTGCAATCTTCTGATCACTGCTATAAAACAATACAATAAATATCAATTGCAGTGTAGTATTATTATTATTATTATTATTATTATTATTATTATTACTATCATTATGTGTCAGTTGCTAATAAGCAATAAAAGATGGGGAACACAAGGGCTTTTGTGAGGGTTCTGGTTTCCATGATAACTAAGAGGCACCCCACAATCATAATTTTGATGTGTGACAGATGAAGCCCCTTATATTAAATTAGGATGTCTGCTCCCCTACTTGTGCCATTACCATGAAGTCATAGTATCATTATGATGAATAATTTGCTGTGACATATAGTATTATTACGTCATTGGGAGGGAAGGGGCTAAAGGGGTTTTCCGATTTAAACTTATTTGTCCCCTATCCACAGTATAGGAGAAAAGTAATAAATTGAGTGGGTGGGGCGGGTACGACCTTCGTGCCTCCCCTGGTGATTTTCAGATCAGCCACCGGCTTCTTTGTTTTTAACAGGGCCATGGGTCGGCACATGAACCGCAGCTCTATTAATTCTCTATGGAGCCATTAGAAAGAGCTGAGTACCATACTTCAACGGCTCCATAGAGAATAAATAGAGCTGCGGGTCCTGTAGACCGGTTGCTCTATTTAAAACAAGGGAGCGGGGGGCAATCTCTAACTTGTCCCCTATCCTGTGGGTAGGGGACAAGTAAGTGTTAAATACTGTGAATACTAGTTCATGGCGTAAGAATATGTTTCTTTGGTTGACAGAATGACACAGACCATCTACAGCATGGCAGTGGTACGATATGCACTACAGACAGATATTACCCTGAGTGCTGATTGTTTTTAGAGATATGCATTTAGAGATACCGTACAGTAAGTCTATTGAAAATTGGAACTATAGACTTTTTTCTATTAGCTTTTATGGGAGAGTTATCTAGGCATGCTCTGTGATCTGTGCAGAGGTCATTGTGCACAGAGGCTAAGCTCTGGCTGTTGCCTATTGTTATGATCTGCTCCCACCTTATCTATACACTGTTGTCACCTTTCACTGTAGTCCTACTTGCAATCATAAAGAGTAGAATAATGAGAAAGAAGTTTTTTATAGTGCCAAGGCATTAACTGCTGGAAATCCACCCCTCCCCTACACTTTTTTTTTTTTTTTTTTGCTTATATGGATATGCTCTTTTCAGGCAGTCTAGCATCTCACCATGTATCTTCTTTATATACAGTATGTTTTGGGAAAACTGATGCATTGTATATTAGTTAAATCTTAAACCATGTATTTGGGTCCTTTTCTATTTCTCTTTCTTTGGGGAACATTTATGAAGGCTGCGCCACTGGTGTGCACCAGGTAGAAGGGGCAGATTCACCCCTTCTCCCTGGGGTACGTCAGCTGTACCCCCCACCCGCCCATTGTCCGGTGTAAGAGTATGACGGTCTTCAAAAATGTCCCCATTTGTGTCTACGTAGTGGGTATTCCCCCTCTGGTGGGCTGCTACCGATCCATTCTAACCAGTCGGGCATCTCCTCCTTACTGCTTTTCTTACCCTCTCACAGCACAATCTCACAAAAGCTGAGAGACTGCAGCTGCATTCCCCCCATCTCCCTCTCTAATATTTCCAGAATTACTGTAGCCTGATATTTCCAGAGAGCCCATGGACAGGGAAAATAAAACAATAGGCTGCTTGAAGGTGAGCAAGATGCCCCTATCCCTAAGGGCGGGTTCACACTACGGAATTCTTGCGGACAATGTCCACGGAATTCCGTCAGCTGTCCGCCCGCACGGCACACGCTTTTCCGCCGGCATTAAAAGAAGTAGGATAGTTGATCCCTGTCCTAATAGGAGGTAATGAAAAAGTGTTTACAGTGCTATGTATAAGAATAGTAGCGTCTAGGGAT
Organism: Dendropsophus ebraccatus; assembly: GCF_027789765.1. Classification (NCBI taxonomy): domain Eukaryota; kingdom Metazoa; phylum Chordata; class Amphibia; order Anura; family Hylidae; genus Dendropsophus; species Dendropsophus ebraccatus. Next base: position 133,042,104 of record NC_091459.1, on the reverse strand, counting down.
TGACAAATAGACCAGTATATGGTTTGTCTAAGTGTAGATATTTAGAGAGCTGTTCACACAAGAGCAATGAGAAATCAACCAGTGCGTACTGGTTGATTTCTCATTGCTCTTGTGTGAACAGCGCTCTAACTATCTACACTTAGACAAACCATATACTGGTCAATTTGTCAATCCCTAGACGCTACTATTCTTATACATAGCACTGTATATATTATCACCCTATTCTTTGTAGTTACTATTAAAAGATGAAATAAAAGCTAAGTTTTAATCCTATTGGGAAACCGGTAATCATTGCCTATGGCAACAACATGTAGGCATTAAAAGAAGTGACATGACACTTCTTTCAGCGTATAGCGGAATACGCTGGCCCATAGAATGGTGTCTATGGGGCCGGCGGAAAGGCGCCCAGATGTGCGGGCGGACAGCTGACGGAATTCCGCGGACATTGTCCGCGAGAATTTCGTAGTGTGAACCCGCCCTATGGGTCATAAAATTGTATTGTGTTCATGAGCTACTACTGGTTTATGCAAAACAATAAATTAGTCTGCTAAATTAGTAGTTGGCTATTGTTTTTCGCTGAAATACATTCATAGACATCAATGTTTTAAAAGGGTTTTCCCCAGAAACAAAGTGATCCTGTATTGACCTGGGATTAGGGTTCCTATGTCCCCATTTGAACAGATTGGCAGATAGTAGAGATGAGAGAAGCAGACAGAAATTCGCTTCGTGAGCTTTGGAAATTTTCGGTCAAACCCATTTGCAAGATTTGCAAATCAAATCTTAACTAATTTCATTAAAACAGTCAAAACAATAGTAGCTACAATACTGAGACTATTACAGAAGCATGAATTTGTTTAAGCATGTTGTTGTAAAAATGTCAAAAATTGGAAAATTTTAATTGAAAAAAAAAAAATTCAGCCAGTCAGTCATGCAATTTCGGCCATTTCTCTCCTCTCTGTCCCTATATCTTTCTGTTAGTCTCTCCCTGCTCTGCTGTAACTGCCTGCTGCCATCCTGCTCTTTCCTCCACACACAGCCGACTGGCCGCCTCCATTACCGAACCTCCTTATATAGAGGGGGAGGGGCTGACATCACAGAGGGGCCTGTAGCTGATTGGACAGGCGTTAGGGATGGTGGTTAATCCCTTTCTCCCACCCAGTGACGCTTCAGACAGCATGTGTGGCCGCCATTTTTCTTAACCAATCCGAGTGAATTCACTTCGCAGAACAAAGGGAATTCATAACTCGATTTGCAGTGAATCTTGATTCGCCAGATTTACTTCGCAGATAGGTGACATTTTATCGGAAAGCTACCTCCATTGGTCTCATACACTTTGGAGAGGCAGCAATACATACCCATTCGCTGCTACATTCAATTTGAGGACATAGGACCCCCATTCTCAAGAACTGTGGGGGTCTTAGTTGTGAACTTATTACTAATGATATGGAGAAGTGATATACGTTGTTTCTGTGGAAACCCAACCAAAGCCAAAGCTCACATGAACAAGCCATTAGAGTCTTATTCGATCTTCTTAAACACTATAACTGAACAAATATGAAAGCCTTCCAGGGCACAAGGAATTGGATGGAATTAAAGGCCTCTGTGTAAAAAAAAATTGCTATTTCTATCTTTAAATAGCTGCCACTTAATGGCATGACCCAGGGCTTTCTTGTATATAATACATCTGTTCCTTAAATATAATCCTGGATCATGTAACACATGGTTGAATGACTCAAGATGAGCTGAAATACTGAAAATATATTAGGCACCGATGTAACATTTTACCCACTTGCCCCTAAAATTCATTCCAAAGGGATGGGTCCCAGAGGACCGAATATAACTGAAACATTTGGAGAGATTTATAATCATATAGTGAAAGATCTTAGGAGCACCAAGAATTGTAGTGATGAATTTTCTTGAAGAGTTAGGTTCTCAATAGAAATGAACACCACTGGAACATGCTCGAGCCCAATGGTTTTCCATTTAAAGTGTCACTGTCATTTAATTTTTATTTTTTTCAGAAATCAATAGTACAGGCTATTTTAAGAAACTTTATAATTGGGTTTATTAGCTGAAAAATTCATTTTTATCATGAAAAAACAGTTTGAAGCTCTCCCCCCTGTCTTTATGATTTTTTATGGAGAGGGGAAGGGTGGAGGGAGATGAGGCACTAAAACAGTTAAAGGAGATGAGGCACCAAAACCAACAAATAGTTAATTTACAGCTACATCACCGGGCTATTTCCTCTGAAGTCAGCACTGACCCTCTGACCTCTGAAAACAGGCTTTCACACAGCTCCCACTGTGTATTTCTTTGTTCTCTGCTGGCGACTAATCTCCCTCCTCCCCCCTCCCCTCTCCATAGGTTACACAGGGCTCGACTGATGTAAAAGAGTTGAGATTTCCTGATAATGAACAGTGAATGAGAGAGAGGAGGGGGGGGGGGGGGGGCTGGGGAAAGTCTTTTTGAGCCCAATTACAATGTTTCTTACAATCGCCTGTACTATTGATTTCTTGCACTGTATCCATGTTTTCCCATACTCCCTAGGACTACATCAAACTTTTTCAGCCACCGGTATTCAGTTGCTGCTCAAGTTGTGCTCATCTCTTTTTCTCAGCCTAGAATTAGAGGTACAATATTGTGTCACAACTGTGTCTTCCAATATTTATCAGCTACCGTATGTCCTAAAGGAAGTGGTGTATTCTTTCTAGTCTGACACAGTGCTCTCTGCTGCCACCTCTGTCTATGTCAGGAACTGTCCAGAACAGTAGAGTTTTTTTTTTATTTGTTTGTTTTTTATGGGGAATTGTTACTGCTCTGGACAGTTCCTGACATGGACAAAGGTGGCTCAGAGAGCACTGTGTCAGACTGGAAAGAATACGCCACTTCCTGCAGAACATACAGCAGCTGGTAAGTACTGAAAGACCTGAAATTTTTTTTGAATCTCAGGTCTTAGGGGAAGTAAGTTGTCACCAGAGTAGCCAAGTATGCATATGTATTGGATAGATGTATGAATCGGGAGAGATAGATGAGTGTTCGGTCGACGGCTATTCAACAATTATTCTCAGAATAGAAACATCGACCTAGAGAGGAGACCACAACAAAGCAGAGAGACACAATACAGTACATAGAATAAAAGGGAATGGAAAATACACTACAAAAAAAAAAAATCAGATCTAGATCATGGATCTTTTCAAAGAGAGGTCTTCTTACATTTAGAAGACAGTGACAATTTTAAAAAATTAGACCAGTTGTCTGGAGGGGACTAGCCCAAAATAAATTATACATGCAATATATAGTAAATATTACAAGGAACAAAATATACAATACATGATAGTCGAAAACCAGACACAATAATGTCACCCTATAGTCTTACTAGCAGTCATCCTATAGCATGATCCAGGCCACTCGAATGCCAAATTCAAAAATTTACACCCAAGGTCTGAACCCAAGCGATGGCAACAATGTAAAGAATTCATTTGTATTCATTATAATTACTAAGCTTATCACGTCACATAAAGAAATCCTTGTTCTAAAATAGCATTAAAAGATTGTGTGACAGTCTGCAGCAGACAGTACATTGATAGTCTGTGCATGAAGGATAAGAGCATTCACTGCCTGCTAATCTATTCCCAGATGGAGGTGGATACAGACGAGAAACGGCATCGCACGCGCTCCAAAGGTGTTCGAGGTACGTTCCGTGCTTCACTAAATCACTCAGGGCCTCCACTCTGAGATGACCTTCATCCTGCAGAATCTCTCTTCGCAATTCATTCTGACCCTTACTTTTGCATAACCTTTTGGGTAATTTTCTATAGCAGAGGGGTACTTATGATAGATGATAAATTTTTATATATTTTCCATTCTCTCTACAGTTCCTGTGGAACCAGCCATACAAGAGCTGTTCAGGTTAGTGCTCGGAGTGTAAAATGTATCCCATTAGCAATTTAGAAAATTCAGGCCTTTTAATGGGCATAATGCACTTTCAAGTTCATCGGTGCCTTGCTCGTGCCCTGCTGCATTGATTAAATTAATTCTCTCGAGGCTTGCTAATAAAATAGATTTGGCATCGCCTCCTTTCTTTTTTAACTCCGGTTATTTGATTTGTGTCTTTCTGTCTTTTTTGCCCTCCATCTCCCTAATTTACCTTTCGGAAAGTAGTGCAGGGTTAGGTATTCCTCCAATTAACCTGTCTGGTCTGTATCTAATGCAAGGATAGTCATCCCTGTAAATCATCTGTCTGCATCGAGCCTAGGCACATCCATCTCTCATAGTCACCTGTCTGCATCCAGTCCAGGCATATCCATCCTGTTACCTCATCCGCAGTATGCATCTAAAGCAGCAAGATTTATGCAGCTAAGTTGCACACAGGAACTGGAGCCTAATCAAGTGGTTTTGGCATAGACAGACATCCCTATGACTTAGCTGTGCCTTTATGCTTGCACTTATCTACTAGAAGAATAGGCCTTTAATGGATTTAGCTCTTCAGTTGGCCATTCTGTCTCCAACACATGAATGTAGGAGATTAAGGAGTCAGGTACTTAACTTCTCTATCTACTGGAAGAATAGGCCTTTAATGGATTTAGCTGTCCAGTGTTTTACTTTTTGGGTGTCTACAGGTACAGATGTGTCCATCCTTACCTTTCCTCTTAAGTTGTCTATACAACCAATACTAAAGTTGGCCAACAGTTGGCCATTCTGTCTCCAACACATGAATGTAGGGGATTAAGGAGTCAGGTACTTAACTTCTCTATCTACTGGAATAATAGGCCTTTAATGGATTTAGCTGTTTAGTGTTTTACTTTTTGGGTGTCTACAGGTACAGATGTGTCCATCCTTACCTTTCCGTTTCAGGTGTCTATACACCTAATGCTAAAGTTTGGCCAACATTATAAGGTGTATGGGGCTTACATTCTTTCTCCAACAGATGAATTTGGGGGGGTCGAGGAGGCATTCTTGCTGGATTTTTGCCACCCATCCCCTTTGGTTTGAGAGGAATAAGTCAGCACCAAGCTGTCTGGCTACTGCTTACAGCCCATCCCAAAAGAGAATACATGAACATTTGGCCATACCGAACAGTCACATGTACAGGGAATACGGGAGAGGTAACTGTTGGCTCAAAGTTATTGAAAATGTATGGTCCCACCTTTAGCTTGAAACACCAGAGAGACAAATTTTTGGATTTGTATCATGAGAAGCTGCAGTTCTTACCCTAATTCATGGATAGGTAAGGATGGACACATCTGTAGCATATGCATGGGTTTCTGCTTTACAACTTGATCAAGCGTAGACTCTATGGGTAAGGAGAACTTAGTTATGCTGTATTCCACATGGAGCATATTATGAGCTAACACTTTTGAAAAAAACAAAAAGGGTTTTTGATCCGGCAACAGAAACCACGGGCTATAATAAAATGTCATAAAATTATGTATGCTCAGTTCTGCTCGGCTGACTGGATTTCACTGCGTCGTTTTTGAACAGACGGCGCATTTAAGTACCTGATACCTTCAAGATCTACGAACTTGATTCCAGTGGAAGACAGCATATGTGAATCCTTGGAGAAATAAAATTGGAATACGTTCAAATTCCCCTGTTAGGTCTTCATTCACTTATAAGACCTATAGATACCAAACGTGGTGTTTATTAAAGGAGAGAAGAGCATTGTAATTGAAATTATGAAAAAGAAGAAAACATGGTTTTATGGAAAGAAGAACTGTGTATGTGTGAGGTCTTTTTAAGATGGCCTAAGCCTCTTTCCTAGATGGCGAGTGATCAGCCACCACACAACATTTGACTAAAGGTGCCAATACACCTTATGGCTGGGTTCACACTACGTATATCTCAGTCAGTATTGTGGTCCTCATATTGCAACCAAAACCAGGAGTGGATTGAAAACAAAGAAAGGATCTGTTCACACAATGTTGTAATTGAGTGGATGGCCACCATTTAATGGCAGATGTTTGCTGTTATTTTAAAACAACGGCTGTTATATTTAAATAATGGCAGTTATTTACTGTTATATGACGGCCATCCACTCAATTTCAACATTGTGTGAACAGAGCCTTTCTGTGTTTTTAATCCACTCTTGGTTTTGGTTGCAATATGAGGACCACAATACTGACTGAAATATACGTAGTGTGAACCCAGCCTAAAGTTGGCAGAACCTTCTGCCAACAGTGGATTTGGCCAACAGTGTAAGGTGCACAGGGTCTCTTGACTCTCCACAGATATAATTGTTGGTCGAACAATTTTTCAGCCAACAGTTATTAAAAATGTAGGGACATCTTGAGACATCTATGTCTTCCATATGTAGTCTGCTCATTAAGCCAATAAAAATGGTATCGAGCATCTACAATTCTTATAATTACAGATAGCTAAAACTTTACAAAACTCTTATGGTCATTATATCACACTTCATAGGAAATTGGTCCAGCTTGGGGAAATCTGTTAAACTGTTTCTCCGAACTCGAACATTTAATTCCCCACAGCTGCAGAAGTTGGATGCCGCCCTAGGGAGACCTGGAAAACATGGATACAGCCATAGGTTCAATTGCTGAGTGTTTGGGTTCTGAGTACTTTGCTGAACACAAACAATTTAACAGGTTCGCCCTACACTACTTACAAGGTCTTATTGGTTCCTTGTACTGTTGGGTGAAATTAATAGTTTTTTTTAAATACTAAAAGACAGCAAAAATGTCACTGTATATATTCAGACCCTAAGGGCGCCCAAGGCCCTATCATTTTCAGACTTCAGACCATGGTATCCTTTGACATATCTACAGATTTTCCATTCTTTTGCCATAAACCCAACCCTCTTGTCTACATACAATGAAGCAGAGTTATCCATTGACTCCATCTGTTTGATTAATGTTGTGTAGCGCAGTAAAACCCACGTTTATGCATTGAATGTAAAGATCTCCGTCCTTGTCATTCATCTGTTGAGTAATGGCTACTAACATGCCCTACTATATGCTAAAACATACACTTATTGCTTAGGTGTGGTCTAGTCTTTTTTTCCAAACATAGCACCGACCATTTTTATCCCTTGTTCCTTTCTACAGCTGTCCTACTCCTGGTTGCGATGGGAGTGGCCATGTTAGTGGTAAATATGCAAGACATAGAAGGTAATTATAAAATATATACTGGTAAAATTTGTCATTGTATTTTTTTTTTAGTGGTGCCACTGAATTTTTACATGATGTCTATGTACAGTGCATGGTACATGTTTACTAGAAAAGTTGAGTACCCATGATTAAATTTGTATGTTACTTTACTGCGACTGTCTACCTCCAAATTTACCACAGGTGCTAATAATACCCTGTTTCCCTAAAAAAAGACACCCCTTGAAAATTAGACCTAGTAGAGGGTTTGTCGGCATTGTCCCACACCTTCACTGTCTGTTGCAGAGAAGCTGCATGCAGGACATGAAGACCATCACCTGTCGCCAACACTGATGTTCCCTTCTGCAGCCGTCACTTATCAATGTGCAGGCAAGGCATCAAGAGGCCCATCACCTGCCACCATCCTTGTTGTCCCCTACCGCCAGATGTAGAGCTGCACACAGTCTGCTGCCATACCGCACAATGTCCCTGCTGTGCTGTATGAGTGTGCTGTGAGGAGCTCCCCCTGGTGGCCGGAAGCTGCCGTACACTCTGTCCTTGCTGTACATGTGACATGTGACTTCTTCTTCATGGAAAAAAGACATCACCTGAAAATAACACCTAGCGCATCTTTGGGAGCGAAAATTAATATAAGACACTGTCTTTTTTTCAGGGAAACATGGTATGAAATAACAGAACATAACATGATACCTTAAAGGGGTTTAACCAGGAAGATAAATAGGTTTAAAGTGATGTATTATGTGAAATCAAACATATTTGAAATGTACAAGCATTTCTGAAAATTTACTAAGACATATATGCTTATCCTCCATATGCGTGATTTTTTTCTCAAGCATGCTTAGTTCAACCTTGAGTGAAAACCTCTTTAATTCAGGTTATGTCAAGTATTGATTATGGGACTGTACTGCCCATCAGAACTGGGTCTCCACCAACAAAAACTACTGGTCAGAAAAACTAAATAATGGCTCGTCGACAGTCTCTATGTCCTCAATTCATTAAAATTTTAACTTATTGCTTTAATGTGGGGTGGAGAAGTAATAATTACTAGGATTGGCTCAAAAAAAAACCCCATTAAAATGGTTGTTCTGTTGTCCTGTGCCTAAAATAGAATCTGTGTTATCTGTCTTGTATTCAATAAATTCATTGTATAATCAATTCAATAGACATTCAATAGATTATATATCCTTATTGTAGGAGTGCATATAGTTAAATGTGATGCTGTATTTGACAGGGTGATGAGTCAAGGGCTGCCCGCCCTGTAAATCACTGTTCTGGCTGGAGGCAGTATTATACCTCCAGCCACAAGAGGCCGCTCTCTCCCCAGAGCTTTGGCACACAATCAGAGCCACAGTGGAGCTGGAGAGCACCGCTGCTGCCCTGCTTTTATTGTTTGTTTGTTTTTTTCTTTCTGTTTTTACGGTCGGGAAACACTGATGGTCTTCTAAAGCCTCCTAAATGGCTTACTGATCAGTATTTCCTGACTGTAAAAATGGCAATGGATGTGTGCAGAAGGCCTTTGACTGAAGACAGAAAAAAAAGTGGTATAGGAAGGAAGAAGGGAAAAAGACAAATGTAATAATTACTGATAGTATTTTCAATCTTCTCCATTTTTGTGGATGTGTTGTGTGCATTGGTTATGTATTGTTACATCGATGGTATACTGTATCTTTATGTTTCTTTTCAGTATTCACACTATGCTTTCCATTCAGTCTATTTAATAATATCCCTATATTTTCTACCTTCATATTGTCCTCATTGAATACATGATGTATGCCAGATGTATGTGTTCTGAATATTGTGTGCTAGAATGAATGAATGAATGAATGAATGAATGAGCTTTTCTTAGGTACACTATTTATAGATCATTAGAGTAAATGCTACTCTTCATATATCCTTCAAGATGCTAAATCTTATATATTAGAAAGTAATGGCGTAAAGGAGTAGGTACTACCTTCAGATATCCCTTATATATATCATGAAGAGATTTCTTGATGTGATTTGCTATCACAATTTCCTTGTTGAGCTTGGGTTGGAAAGGCTCCTGATATGGCTTATAATTATTATTATTATTATTATTATTATTTTAGTTAGCGTTACTTTCTTTAATTTTTTTATTTTTTTTGTGTTTGTTGGCAACTCGAATGTCAAGCCCATAATAATAGAGATAACAATTCTGATATTTATATATCGCCAACCTATGTACAGAAATAGTTGTTACTCACCACAGTTCCATCCCCCAGCCGGAGCTCGCAATCCAAAACAGTATCAGTATGTTTTGGAGGAAGCCAAAGTAAACATAGGAAGGATATACAGACTCATTGCAGATGTTGTCCTCAGTGGGATTTGAACTCAGGGCACCAATGTCAACCAATAAGCTAAGATGCTAGCATGGAAATTGTATTGATATATTGTTATTAAAGGCCCATTTAAAGTTCAAATCAGATTTGGTAGAAAAAAAAAAGTTCTTTTCAGGCTAAACAATAGACGCCTTGATAGAACCCACTGGACATCAATGGGATCTGTCGGGGGCCAGTGATGCCTGGCACTCCCATGTGGATGGGCTGTATGCCAGCCTACCAATCAGGAAAAACAAAGGAGCCGGATCAAGGATGGATAGGGGAACAAAGAGAGTAATTTTTGAACGTGGTCCCTTTATGACGTCAATCCCACATGATGGTCCCATCATCCCATAAGAACACTTATCATCTATGCATTTGTGCCACATATGATACGGTGTCTGGTGTCACCCTTCATCGTAACCCTGTATGGGATAAAAAGAGGAGAAGTTTTCTCTACCGAATAGGAAGGGCAAGCTTATTATTAGGCTTAGTGGCCAGATAGAAAACTGCAAGATTTCAGGATTATCTAAAATTTAGATAGTAAAATAGAAAATTAGGAGAGGAAAAAAAATGTAAAACTATGTTAAACATAAAAACTTCATTTAAACAATAGGTCATTTTCCGATGACACATTCCCTTTAAGCTATGCCTCAATGTGTAATCAAAAGTTAGAGTGGAACCGACAGTACATACCTAAGGAGATGTAAACACGAAATACAGTCCTGGTTATCAGGAAAGGATTAAAGCTAGACTAGACCTTCCTCCGGGGGCTTCTGGGTATAGATGAAAGAATATATGGAATGTCTACAGAATTAGTAAACACGTCTATTGTACTTGTGCTGTGGGGGAGTGAGATAAGATACAGTGAATTTCTATGCCGCCTCTCCAGAATCGGAAATTGGGTTGCAGCACACTTGTACAATCACTTCCAGGCAGTAGCTCATAAAATGAAGGTAATTAATGGAGCAATTACATTGTACAAAAGCAGAAAAAATAGAAACCTTCCATGCGCTAGGGTGAACGTAGAAAACAGAACGGGCAAAACATAGTTAAAAGGCTTCTGCACATAGCTTTGCTGCAAAATAACTTTATGAGGGCAAACTTTATTGTCAAGCAAGGGGATTGAAGCAATGCCAGGAGCGCAGTCATAACGAGAGCTCCCCCCACTGCTAGCGACCTTTCGTCTGGATATGCTCTCATTATCTGATACCCATTATCTCGGCAGAATGTTTTAAAGTACCGTGTCACAATTTATTTTTGGTTCTGACATAATGTCTTGTGGTGTTAATAATCCAAAATGTATCTTTAATGTTGATAAGAAGAACTGCCGAAGAGAAGGAGGAAGAATGCACCGAGGCCAGGGAGCTCTCCACGAGGCAGGAATCAGTCAATGCTAAGCAATTAGCCATTAGGATAATGTGTGGGGTAGAAGGTGGCGTGTATGTATTTGTAGCCTTTATATTACTTTTAAACTATGCAGAATTGTACTGAGAGAGAGGTTTTTTTTTTTTTTTTTCAGGTTCAGATCCCAATTTGGATTTCGAGGTGCCCTCATTGCCCTGGGATTTCCCATGAGAGTATGTACAGGAGTAAGGACTGCAAGAGTCCCTGCTCCTGTATAGTACACTAAGCCGCATAACACATTGTCTGAGCTAAGTGTAGAGTGCCCGGCTCACCAAGTGTACTCAGTGTAAGGGCCCTATTCCATGGAACGATTATCGGCCGTATTCGTTCATGTCAGCTGATCGTTGCAGTCGTTTGTTTTTCAACATGTTAAAAAAACAAATGACTCATACAGCAACAATACGCTGCCGTCGTTCCATGGAATAGGAGCGGCGGCAGCAGACCGCTGCTGTATGCTATGGGCTGCCCAGACGATCTAGTGATCACATAGGCAGCCCCCCCGCAGCTCCCTGCGCCCCCCCCCCCCCCCCCCCGGCAGCATGCAGGGAACGAGGAGCAAACAAGTCGGCATGTGGAAGAGGGGCTTTAGTTACAATACTTACAACACACTTACTCCCTGGCCACTCACTGTACAGGAACAGGAACTACCATCAAGTAGGCAGGAGTCCCTGCTCCTGTACAGTACACTGAGCAGCAGTACACATTGTCTCAGCTAAGTGTAAAGTGCCTGGCTCACCAAGTGTACTGAGTGTAAGCTAAGATATATACAACATACTCACTCCCTGGCCACACGCTATATGGGAACAGGAACTACCATCAAAGGCAGGAGTCCCTGCTCCTGTACAGTCCACATTGCCTGGGGAAAGTGTATAGAGCTCAGCTCTTGGCTGGGTTCACACACTGTATACTTCAGGCTGTATTTGGTCCTCAAGTCAGGTCCTCATAGCAACCAAAACCAGGAGTGGATTGAAAACACAGAAAGGATCTGTTCACACAGTGTTGAAATTGAGTGGATGGCCGTCATATAACGGTAAATAACTGCCATTATTTCAATATAACAGCCGTTGTTTTAAAATAACAGCAAAAATTTGCCATTAAATGACGGCCATCCACTCAATTACAACATTATGTGAACATAGCCTTTCTGTGTTTTCAATCCACTCCTGGTTTTGGTTGCTATACAGCCTCACAAATACAGCCTCAAATATACATAGTGTGAACCCAGCCTTAAAATGTATTGCCTATAGTTGTAGATGCAACACTATTTAAAGAGGTCACAACGGAAAGGGAGCTGTGGTCAAATATGCTGTGTCTTGTTTATTAGAATTTATTAGAATCCTTGCAACATTTCGACAGTAGAGTCTATCAAGAATGGTGCTTTATAAAGGCTCTACTGCCGAAACGTTGTAGTTTGAGGATTTTAATAAAAAAGACACAACATATTTTGACCAGAGCTCAATTTCCTCTGTGACCTCATAGTGGGGTGTTGTATGGATCTAGACTGGCAATTCAGGTGGCTACTTACGGTGTGGATGGTGACCCAGTGCTAGCTCCATTCTGTTGGTGTTAAGTGTATATGCATTTAGCATCCTCACTTACTCCCTGGGCCACTTTGATAAGTGTTCCTTCTTCTGCATGAGCAAATCATCCAGAATAAAGGATAGAAATTTCAGATTTTAAGAAATCCTATTTTTTTGTGTGAATTTTCTTAATTGGAGATGATTATGCTGAAGTAGGTTTCAATACTTTTTTGGTTGTATTCTCAGCAAATATACTTGATTTGTTACTATGTAAACAGTGCTGTCTCCGGAATGTAATTCCTCAATCTCTCACTCTTTAGTCATCATCACTATCAGCAGCAGTTTACTGCTTAGACCAGGGCTACTTTTGTGATGTAACCCCTTATTATGCTGCTGTTTTTTTTATGCTGACTTAGCATTTTGCATCTTGTGTAACCCCCCCCCCCCTCCTTTATACTGTACATGCCATGTATAATAGTGTACTGTAAATGAAGTCTTGGATTAATCAAGTCTTAGATACCCCCCGAAATATTCAGACGCTGTGTTTATAATATATTAGAATCCAAAAATCCAGCCAACATGGATAACAGGACTTTATTTTTGGATTTTAATATGCGATAAATGAATGAAGGTTTTACTGGACTGTAAGTGCTGGACATCTTTTCTCTAATACTGGGGCTAATTTGGGCTGAGAAACTCATCAGCTTTTCCCAGTGCACTCAAAATCAAGCCAGAAATGGTGAGCTAGACGTATTGTATATCGTCCACCAGTGCAGTGCCATCTTCAGTGCATTTTCTTCACGAGAGTTTGTGAATTAGTAAGGGAAAGGAAGTCCAGGTGTTAACACTGCTGACAAATAGCAGGTCTTTGGTCCCGCCACCCTAAAAATGGAGAGAATTAAAAATAGCTGTGTGCCAATGAGGATACTCTCAGGAGCTCCATAATAGCAGTAAGAGCCTTGTCTACACTCAAAAAGATTAATGTAATAAAGTATACTTCTTAAAGTACAGGTTTGCTTTAAATCAAGTCTATGTAGTTTGTCTATGCTGTTGCGCCTTTTTTTTCTGGGATTGATTTTTCTTTGGATTTTTATGTATGTATGATGTGGGTTTGGTGGGTAAAAAAGAATAATAAGAATACATGGTTGTTGTTTATTGGTAATAAGGCTTAGAAATATATTCCAGCCATTTTGAAAGTATGGAATCCCATAGACTTTAATGCAGCTGGGTAGGTTGTTTCAGATGAAACACAGCAGGAAAACAAAGATTTGACCTGCCTCTAACTCGTAGCTTAAAAAGACAAGTTGTTTATAAAGATAAGAAGAATGGCTTTTGGTGCACTTGGCTTTAGGAATCAGCATGCCACATAACTGATTGGCTAATTTATCCATGCGCTTAAAAAATAAAGTAAGGCCCTTGAATTCATGTGTATATCTAAATTGTAGACGTCCACCGTAGTTGTTGGGTTGTTTTTGATTAGCTTGAATGTTTTTGAGTAAAATTGCACTGAAAGCTTAAAGTGTTTTTAAGGTAAAAAGTGCAAAATGGCTTGACAGCTTTAACAATAGCAAAACGTGTTTGTAAATGGTGGTGAGCTTATCAGAAGTACACCCTACGCCTGCCACAGGGGACTGAAGCTTTGTTTAGTGGATGTTGGCTTTCATGTTGCTTCAAAAAGTAAGATTACGAAAATTCTGATGCAGAATAAAGAAAAAAAAGCAAAGATGAAAGCTGAAAATTAATTGAGACCAGTTCAACACAACACAGGAGGGAGTCCCTGTTCCAGTTAATAGATTCCACAGCACCTTAAGCCACCAACGTAGGTGCCACAAAAATAATCTACAGGAGCCAAGAGTCCTGTCAAAGACAGAAGTCCTTGCTCCTGTAGGCACTAACCAGCTATCTGCTGCTAGAGTTGTCATGTATTAAGAAAGCAAAAGTCTGGGAAGAGTTTTTTTTTTCGTGTTTTCATGGGACTTTATAATAGCAGTAATGGTAAAAACTCAACTGACGTCATCATGGGTACCTAGTATTGTTGAGCAAACTTCATGAAAGTGTCCGGGTTCGGCAACTTCTCTGAACCACTTAGCATTTAAATCTCAACGTCTGGAGAAAAATTTGGCCACAGCCTATGGTCTATAGATGTTTTCCAGGCAGTCCTTGGGCTGCATTCACCTTCTCCAGACCTGGGGAGTTAAATGCCGAGCATTCCAGTTCAGAGAAGTTGACGAAACTGGATACTTTCATGAAGTTCACTCAACACTAGTACCTACTACAGCAGGAACATTATACCACAAGGTTTTCATTGGGATTTGGTTGATTACTGAAGACAATAGTCCCAACTTAAGTTCTGATACAGACTTTCTACATTCATGAACGTCATCCCACAAGTGGGCTTTCATGTGGACCTTAAGTTCACTAAAGTTTCTCCAACAGGAATCCGTGTTAGGGTCATTCTTTATTTAAAAATTTCATACCCTAGATTGATAAAAGATACAACTGCCCCAACCATTCCTGTTTTGCTCCACCACAGTAGCAGAAATGTTAAAATAACAGCAGTACTAGATCCAGAACATGGCAGAAATCAATGCGGACCGATGGACCCCATTAATTATTTTTAAGTGGGGCTCTATCTCCTAGCGCATATTAAGACTGTTTAGTATACGTTTGTACCATCTTTTAGTAGGCCTATGTTTACACCAGAAGGTGGCCCTTTATTGGCCCTATTTAAGCCATGCCTCCTTTAAGTAAGGCAATGCTAACTTTCCACTAAGCCATAACTCCTTCTCGAGCACAAACACATATCTGATGGCAGCATTATGTTATTTTGCTGTTAGTACACACCTAGGGAACAGTTTGGGGCCACAGAATAGAAGGTTTTATGCTACAGATCATGAATCAGAAAGAATTGGTATGTGAATGAATGCTTAGCCTTTTCACATGTGACATATATCCCCAGTAGACGATGCGGCCTCCATGCTCGATCAGATTGAGATCTGGGGAATTTCAAGGCTGAGTTACCACCTTGATCTCTTTGTCGTGTTCCTGATTTCTGTACAAAGCCTACAGTGTGCCCCCGGGGCATTCTCCTGCTGAGAGAGGCCACTACCATTAGCAAGTCCCGCTGCTATAAAGTGGGGGTTGGTCTGCACAATGGTTAGGTAAGGGAGTACATGTCACAGTAACATCCACATGATACCGCAAAATTACAGTAAGTCTCCATTGTGGATCTGTATTCCATATATATATATATAATATGCACTGCATGAACTTCCCCTAACATCGCTGATTATATTACCTATGCTAATGAATGCAGCTCTGGAGATTACAGGTTACATAACATTTGTTACCAACACTATGGGCTTGTTCACACTAGTGAAACCACGTGAAAATATACCTGACATATGGAGGCATATATGTGTTGTTGTTGTTGTTGATATATGGATATGGATGCAACAAAATGTAACACATTTAGGAAATACTGTATATGATAACGGAACATATGCTGTTTAATTCCATCCATTGACTTTTCCGGGCTGAATTCGGTACCGATATGGATCCATTGGAAGGTGCTCTAGATTAAAAAAAACAAAAAAACACAAAGCCTATAAAAACCCTACACAGAAAAAAAAAATAGAAATGCAAGCCCATAGTGTGGGTAACAAATGTTATGTAACCTGTATTCTCCAGAGCTGTGTTCATTAGCATAGGTAATATAATCAGCGATGTTAGGGGAAGTTCACGCCGCGCATATTCCCATCAGAGCGATATGCTGCAAAATATACAACAAAGTCTACCCTTGGATTTCTGCCTCATGGGCAACCGGCCTACTGTCCCTTTGATAAATCTCCCCCATTAATATGTGGCTTTTTACATGTATTATGCTTTCCCAATAAGAATTATGCATTGACAGGATATGCTATAGAACATATAATACTAACAAATCTCATTTTTGATACTTAACTGTCTATGAGCTGCTGTTGACGGATCTGTAAAAAAATATAGATCATTGTCAATCCGAATACGTGGATGTACGAGTCGTGTTGCCCTTGGCAAACTAGGCTATATTAAGATCCATCAACAGTAGGCCGCCTCTACGCTGCAAGAAGCCTCGTACACAGGGTTGACCTATATACCGACCTTCTTACCGTACACGCTATTACGCTTACATCTTACTTAGGAAGTGACAAAATTGCACATATCAATAAATAATACTTGGGTGTCAGCTGAGCCTGCCGGCTGCCACACGTCATCTCTTAGGTCAGTGAGGAATACCGTGGGCAAGTAACGCCAGGATCTACCTGTACTCTGGGAAATGTTCTTCACGTGAAGCCTCGATCACTGATCAGACCCTTCAGTTCCCCTGAAGAGTTAACAGTACATGCGAGAAATATGCAAATAAGGGATTTCACATCCTTCATTAGAAAATTATAGAATTTTATCTGCTTGTTGTTCCGTCCTCCTCTCCCTCTCTGTTTCGCTCTCCCTCTCTCTCTTTTTCATTTCATATACCTTTTCACCCACCAGTTTGATTGCCATGGCTGCAGCCGTGGGTGAATAATTGCCTGTCTTCACAGGAGCATGTTCTGGAGCTAAAGTCGAGTGCTTTCTTCCTGATGTATGCCTCATTTGGATTCAGCCGACAGCCTTGGGGCTGTATTATTCATGCCTTGACAGATAGCACTCACTAAAAGCATTGGAACAAGGCCAGGTACTGGCAGAGAGATAGTAAAGCATTGCAACTTGCAACCGAGAAGACTATGTATTATACCGGCAAAAAAAAAAAAAAAAAAAATCGAGAGAGGGAGAGAGAAATCCTTCTATTTCCTTTTTCTGCAGGTTTCACTGTGATGGGATAGTCATTTGCATCAAAATAAAATATTCTAAAAATAAATGCATTCTCTTCTTGGTCCATGCTTGGAAATAGAACACAATTTTCCACATTTAATTGCAAAGCTGATTTTAATTAGTGTGGCACTGCATGTGAAAAATGAAGATTCACTTGGATGCGTGTAACACATTGCAGTGTCTGCCGAATGCTCTAATTAATGTATGGCTCCTCTACAACAGGGAGCACGGTGGGATATTCATAAAATATTCTGTACACACTGTCAGGCTCTCTGGATCTCACTTCACAGCAGACGGGAAAAGAAGGCATTTTCTTGCTTGTTCTCCTCAATTCCTTATGCCTCTTTTTTTTTTTATTCCCCCCTTCTTTGTAACATCTTACAAAGCTTTAAAGGTGATAGCTTATGGCGGGTAAATAGGATGCCCCATGTCAGTAGGGTTATGGCCTGCAATCTGCTAGGTGTGCACCTGAGCTGGTTACATATTTGCTTCCAGGTCTGGACGGGTAACTACTAGAGATGAGCGAACCGGGTTCGGGTTCGAGTCGATCCGAACCCGAACGTTCGGCATTTGATTAGCTGGGGCTGCTGAACTTGGATAAAGCTCTAAGGTTGTCTGGAAAACATGGATACAGCCAATGACTATATCCATGATTTCCACATAGCCTTAGGGCTTTATCCAAGTTCAGCAGCCACCGAAAGTTCGGGTTCGGATCGACTTGAGCATGCTCCAGGTTCGCTCATCTCTAGTAACTACTAGACTAGACTAGAGTAGAGTAGATAGCCATTGGCGGACAGTTTTCTCTTCCGACTCCATAAACGTGAACGATTGGCCAAGCTTGGATGTTTTTGTCAACTATGCAAGATTTTGTAGAGAAATAATGGTGATACCTTATGTAAACATGATGGCCTATAATGACAGAGGGATCATCTGCAATCTGTTATGCATGCTTCTGAGCTCTGTGGTTGCATATTTGCTTCCAGGTCTACAGATTTTTTTTCCCGACTCCAAGCATGCGTGTTTTTATTTTTTTCCAATCTGCAATAATTATAAAGTTTTAGTGGTGAGACCTTATGGCATGTAAGCATAATGGTCTTTGTATAATAATAGGAGGGGTCACCTGAAATCTGTTGAATGTGCACCTGATCCATGCGGTTGCATATTTCCTTCCAGATCTGGACTGATAGCTACTAAACAAGAGTAGAGTAGAGCAGATGGCCATTGGCTGAAAGTTTTCTCTTTCGACTCCATAAACATGAACAATTGGCCAAGCTTGGCTGTTTTTCTCAACTATGCAAGATTTTAGTAATAATGATGATACTTTATGTAAACATGATGGTCTATATTGACAGGGGTATCATCTGCAATCTGTTATGCTTGAACCTGAACTGTGTGGTTGCATTTTTGCTTCCAGGTCTACAGATAGACTAGACTAGGTAGATAGTGCCCCGACAGTTTTCTTTTCTGACTCCAAGCATGCATGGTTTTCTTTTTTTCCCAATCTGCAATAATTATAAAGTTTTAGTGGTAAAACCTTATGGCAGGTAAATAGGATGTCCTATATCAGTAGTCTTATGGCCTGCAGTCTGCTGGATGTGCAGCTGATCTGTTTGGATGCATATTTCCATTTAGGTCTGGACTGGTAACTACTAGACTAGAGTAGAGTAGAGCAGATAGCCATTGGCGGACAGTTTTCTCTTCCGACTCCATAAACGTGAACAGTTGGCCAAGCTTGGATAGTTTTGTCAACTATGCAAGATTTTTTAGCGTAATAACGGTGATACCTTATGTAAACATGGTGGTCTATATCGACAGGGGTATCATCTGCAATCTGTTGGGCCTACCCCTGAGCTGTGTAGTTGCATGTTGTCTTTCAGGTCCGGACTGGTAATCGATGCTATACTAGACCAGTCTGGATTAGATAACTGTTGCCCGACAGTTTTCTCCTTCCATCTCCTCCATAAACATGTACACTTTCCCAACCGTGCATGCTTTTTTCCACTAAGCAATAATTATAAAGCAATAATGGTGATACCTTACGTAAACATGATGCCCTATATCGCACAGGGGGATCACCTGTAATCTGTTGGGCTTGCATCTGAGCTGTGGGTTGCATGTTTGCTTCCAAGTCTGAACTGGTATCTACTTCAAGACTGGGCCAGGTAGCCATTGCCTGACACTTTTCTCTTTTGACTCCAAGCGTGCATGTTTGTCTCCACCGTGCAATAATTATAAAATGTTAACAGTGACACCGTATGGCATGTAAACATGATGCCTTATGTCAACAGGGGGATCACCTGCAATCTCTTGATTTTGAACTTGAGATGTGTGGTTACATATGAGCTTTCCGATCTGTACTAATGACTGCTAAACCGGACTCGATAGCTTATGGCATGTAACGGGGATGTGCTATGTCAACAAGGTTATCATCTGCCATCTGTTGGGTTTGCACTTGAGCTGTTTCATTTGATATCTTCTTCCAGATCTGGTAGCTACTACTAGACTAGATTGGTCATCAGTTTTCTCTTCTGACTTCCCCATAAACATGCACACTGGGCCAAGCATGCATGTTTTCCCCTATTTTGCAATATACTCAAAGTAATAATAGTGATTACTTAATAGTGTAGACATGATGCTCTATGTCATGGGTCTCCAAACTGCGTCCCTCCAGCTGTTGCAAAACTACATTTCCCATCATGCCTGGACAGCAAAATCCAAAGCTTTAGCTGTCTGGGCATGATGGGAGTTGTGTTTTCGCAACAGCTGGAGGGCCGAAGTTTGGAGACCCATGCTCTATGTCAACAGGGGGATCATCTGCAATCTCGTATTTGCTTCCAGGTCTGATAACTACTGTTATAATAGGCTGTGAACGTTTTAATGCTGCACTGGATCAGAGTGAGGCACTGCTAACTGTAAGGCTTAGCCAGCCCTGCGGCTCCCAAAACGGATGTTGGCGGCAGCAGAGGAGCCCATGTCCCCCTTACTGCAGCCACTCAACGTAAATTAATATATAAGCACGGAAAGTATATAAAATATTCTATAAGGGGCTTGTTGACACAGTCTGGCATTCAATTCCCTGGGCCAATGACCCCTTTCACAAGCTATACTCACCAGTCTAGTAGTACATGCAACAGTTTACAGTAGCACCATTGATCGGTTCTGCTGCCCGTGTTGTGTACCAGTTATGATATAAACACGAGAAAGCGACTAAAAACATAAAGCATGTGCATGTTAATTCCCATCCTCATCCATGGAGGGACAGTATACGAGCATTTAATTACATGATGGGTTCCGTTCATTATTGATTCTTTCCAGACTAGCCTGACATTTTGATCTGCCCTTTCTAAGAAAATGGAATACCTGTTAATGTACGAGTAATGAGATGCCGAGTTGCTGATTATACATTTTGAGTGCCAGAGGTTTCGCAGGATTGCACAGCAAGTTACACATTAATTCTTGTTCTTCTTCATCTTGGACCTTCGATGAGCGAACCCGCAGCACATGGGTCCGTCGGTTCATCCGCACATTGCTACTTACGATTCCTCCATTTGCCAACGATATTATGTTCTAACTATCAATTTGCAGAGAAATCCAGATATTCAGCTGAGGAAGAAATAGAACTGGCATTACACATTTTAAGGATGATAAATGGGAGAGGGAGACTTTGGATGGTGCCAAGACAGAATTTGCATTTTGTGCCCTTGGCTAGTGCCCTCTACTAGAGAAAACCCAATGACTGCACAGCCGGCACAGCAGACTATGTTTGTTGTTTGGTACACGTATAGAGAGCTCATACATATGCACACATCCATGCCTCATCCCATTCCTGGAGGAGTAATTGCCATTAGAAATGGTGGGAGTGTGGCAGAAAAACCTTGAGATAACAGCCGCCTCCTCAGTATATGTGTAAGTAACTTGATTTTTTTTTTCTTTTCTTTGTAACTTGATATTTTCTACCAGTTTAAGGTTTGGGTTCACCACAGTAGTAGTGTGCCAAATGGCCGCTCACCATGTGGTGCTTATTTTACTGTGAATTACCATGGAATTGCCATGGTACAGTTTTTGCCGTGAAGCATTTGTAGTTAAAATATGTTTAAACCAATGGCGCATATCTACTAGAGCTGTCTAATTCTTGGTGCAAACTAATACAAACAGTCTACAAACGGGCCTCATTCAGGTGTATCAGGCTAATAGTAACTCTAAGGGCCCTATTACACCAAAAGATGTCTGACAGATTATCTGACAGATTTTTTCAGCCAAAGTCAGGAACGGAGAACAAGTCGTAAAGATAAGACTGAAATTTCTCCTCTTTTCAAATCCATTCCTGGCTTTGGCTGAAAAAAATCTGTAAAATAATCTGTCAGACATCTTTTGGTGTAATACGGCCTTAAGGGTTATGGAACGATGAAGAGGAGGAAGCGAGCGCCGAACTGGCAGATCAGTGCTTGTGTTCTCCTAATTTCCTGTTAACTACCTGTGCTATTACACATACAGACAGAAAGGAGCAAGGTAGGCAGGGGGGAGCTGCGGGAGGGGCATCCTGAACGATCATTAGATCACTGATGACAGTTTCAATTTAATAAAGACAGTGTTGGGGGACGATAGACCAACGTCACATCCAAGGAATTTTCAATTTTTCAATGTCCTACCCTATTGTTCTTGGACCTGGCTCTAGAGGTGCCTGGTTGCAGCTTACTTGAACACTCCTAATACAGAATATATGAACGTTGTGCCGAACATTCATGTGTATGGGGAGGATGGGAGAGATAACTGTTGAGTTACTGAAAGTGTAGGGGTACCCCAAACAAGAATCCTGCTGGTGATGTTGGTGCAGTTTTTGGTGAATTTGGATTACTCAGCACAGTACACAAAGGCCCAGTCTATGTCAGACCCCTTTAACGAAGACCACCTACAGGCTGCTTATAGTAATATGCCTTAGCTGTGCCATTCCAAAGCATGCACCACTGGCTAGTTATGGCACCCTGTGGCTTGATTATCCATGAGACACCATATGGTTGTGTCTGCGTCTTCTTTCAGCAATGACCACATGTCACTAGTAGAGATGAGCGAACCGGGTTCGGGTTTGAGTCCACCCGAACCCGAACGTTCGGTATTTGATTAGCCGGGGCTGCTGAACTTGGATAAAGCTCTAAGGTTGTCTGGAAAACATGGATACAGCCAATGACTATATCCATGTTTTCCACATAGCTTTAGGGCTTTATCCAACTTCAGCAGCCACCGCTAATCAAATACCGAAAGTTCGAGTTCGGATGGACTTAAGCATGCTCGAGGTTCGCTCATCTCTAGTCACCAGTCAATGGGTTATGTAGCACTTGCTGAAGCACATCACTTTGTTATGTGTTGATAGATTCTCTTTAATGTAATAAAAATCAGCTTTCCAAGTTTTCGCTTAATGCATACTGGTCTGTAGAGTATAGATATATTCACATTTACTGTACCATCCATCCATTCCAATTTCTCATGATAGAAATACAACAAAATATCACGACACGTTATCAGAACACTCAAATGGCTTCAATTACATAACAAACCCTGGGTGTCGACCCATAGACAGACATAGCATAGACATCTCATAATGATAATATAACATCATACATCTAAGGATATGTTGAGTTTAGAGTTAAAAGGAACCTGACACCACTCCTGACCTGTTTGTTTAGTAAATCCTTGTATTCCCCATGAAATAACAATTCTGGATCACCTCTTCTTATAGCTGTGTAATGTGCCGTTCCTCTGTTATTCTTTCTAGAAATATATGATTAACTCAACAACTATTTGCCAGTTGGGGCCGATTGTCCATCTCTGATTGGATAGTGTCAAAAAGTATAGAGACACCCCCCCAAATAATAACAGCCAGTTAGTTATTGAGTCATACCTTTCTAGTAAGAATACAGAAAAACGACTCATCACAGCTTCTAAAAGTGTAATACTGCATGTCCCCTCCAGTGGCCGCTGTAGGACAATATTATGCTCTTCACAGCTCTCATACCCGCAGTGATCACTTGATCATATGGTCTGGCTGGTTTCTACCTGAAATGGATGTTCTTTTGAGATAAATAGAGATGAGGGAATCTCCTGAGATCCCTTCCGGGCCTGATTTAAAAATCAGATCTTTCTGCAATTACACATGCAAAGTTCATAGAGAAGCAGGGACTCCTGTCAAAGACAAGGGTCCCTGCTCCTACTGTACATATTATACTCGTTTCTGGCTGCACAGGGTAAAGAGCATGTAGCCCAGTAAATAAAGTAATTGGAAGCTGCAATATGTACAGCAACGGCCACTTAGAGGACCTCTGGGTTGAAATGGATCTAAAAATAATCTCATTATTTATATTAATATTATTTTTTTATTATTATTATTTTTTAATTTGGACCAAATTCAATATTTATGGCAATTCAGTTCTCTCATCTATAGAGACAACCACCACTATAAGCATCACAGCTTATGTAGTTTGATTTTGGAGCTTACTGCAGGTTTTTTTCTAGGCTTAAAGGGGTTATCCATCATTTTAATTTTTTTGAAATATATTTTATGAACATCTTATGCCTACCTCTGCGTTCCCCCGATGTCCTGATGCAGCCTCTCCGTTGTCCCCGACTGACTGCAGCTCCACTACTTCCAAGACAAGCCAGTGATTGGTTTAGTGGACTGTCACTCCCGGGACAAGTTCATCTTAGAAGTAGCCGGGCTGCAGACAGCGGAGAGGCCGCATCAGGACCCCAGGGGAGCGCGGAGAGGTAAGCATACCATGTTTATTATGTTTACCAACAGGCCAGCAATATATACCGAAAAAAAATTATATGCTGGATAACACCTTTAAGGCAGTTTTAAATCTAGGCAAAATATTTTATTGTATCAAACTAAATAATAAGATGTGATCTCAGGGCATAGGCTGCTAGTATTGGTAGGTGGTCCATCAAGCGGCTGTACTTAGTTTGATGAATAATGTTAGTTTATAGCTACACCCCTCTGTGAGCTTTTGTACTGTCCAATGTAGGATATAATAAGTATCTGTCCATGTACTTTCCTAACTGCATGCGTAATGCCCTTGGTGACTCGCTAGGTTAATGTATCAGACGAAAAATGCATACTTCCATTTAGTGATTGAAGCCTTAATTATCCCCAATCTGCTTTCCTGTCGCTCCTATTTCCTGTCGTTACTTGTCTAACCTTTATTGTTAATGTATGTGAATACTTACCTTCTATAAAATGATTGCCGGCTCACTAAAAGCAGGTAAACTGTGGCTGCCTTCATTTCAAATTAATCTGAAATTATTGCAGCTTTTATGGATTTTGCTGATTTAACCATTTATAGACCTTGTCCATGACGGCTCCGGGGACATGGTGGTGTTAGATGTTTGGTGATAACGTCTGTTCTGAAGCCAGGATTTGTAACGTTCTATAAACACAGACACCATTTACACCACTTGGAGAGTGGACCGGGAACTTTTTTTTTTTTTTCCCCAATTATCCTTTAGTGTAGTGTACTTTTTGTGTTATGGTTGTTATTATTATTTATTATTAAAGCGCCCTTGATTCCAGAGCATTGTACGAATTATAGGGGTTTGCATTAGAGATGAGCGAATAGTGAAATATTCGAAAATTCAAAATTCGATTCGAATAGCCCCTGATATTCATATATTCGATCAAATATCAAATCCCATTATAGTCTATGGGAGAAAAATACTCGGGACTTTAAAATCAATATTCGACCACTAGGAGGTCACCAAGTGCACAATGACACCTCAGGAAATGATGCCAAAAACCTCTTAAATGCATCTGGGACAGCAGGGGAAGCTTGCCTGGTTGCATCTTACTTTGGGGGGGGTCCCATCCTACCCAAGAGCCCTATTACACAGGACGATTATCGTTTGCTATTGTTTGCTAATCGTTCGCTGTAATTCCACATTCGTTTGCTCAAGTTCCACATTTGTTCACTAGTTGTTCAGTGTAATTGCACATTGTTCATTGTTTTGCTGGGATCAGATGGAGTAAACGATCTTAGTAAGGTTCGCAATAACGATGGGAACTAACGACTACAGTTCTATGTTATATGGTAAACGATTTCAGGTTAACGATAAACAATCTTGTTTGCAAATGTTTATCGTTTTTCGGTAAATGTTAAAAATCGCTTCTTCTAATAGGACCCTGAACACACTGGGGGAGATTTATCAAAAGGTGTAAAATTTAGACTGGTGCAAACTGCCCACAGCAACCAATCACAGCTCAGCTTTAGGCAGTGCTGAAAGGAAAGAGGAGCTGTGATTGGTTGCTGTGGGCAGTTTGCACCAGTCTAAATTTTACACCCTTTGATAAATCTCCCCCACTGTCTCAAAACACCTTCTACATCTATGGTTTTTATACTTTTAGCCCTAACAAGGGCTTTTGAGGGTCCCTTCCTACCTAACTTCACCTAAAAGCTTTCTCTCCCTGGTATACAGTCTGTCCCTCTCTAGCTCCAACCAGCAAGTGACACGAATCTGAAATCCCCTATTCTTATATTCAGGAGATGACGTAGTTTAGCCAGCCAATCACAATTAAAGCTTTTTTATTTAAAGTCCTGCCTATTCCTATTGCCTGTCCCTCCCCCCTGCATGTTTATTATCGAATCGAATTTTTACTGCGCTTTCGTTCGAATATTCGAACGAAAACGAATAGCTCGAATAGCATAGTATTCGATCGAATACTTTTCACTAATCACTAGTTAGCATGCAGAATGTAACCATTAAGAACAAGGTAGTGGTTTTCTGGATATTCTGGGGTCCAGGGGCAAGACTTAAAAGGTATTTTCATGATCAAAAGTTATCCCCTATCTAATGCATAGGTGATGATATCACTTCTAGAATAGACACCAGTGTGCATACTTGTTGGTCTCTGTAATCTGCACATTTGATGAATTTAAGGATAAAAAGTATAAAGACTGAGGCAGTCAAAGATCCTTAAGTATTTTGAACAGGTAATAAGGTGCTATAGGCAATAGCAGTTTCAATGTGTTTACATAGCTTTTCCAAGCCGAACTGTTGTTTTTCACATTGTTGACATCTCGTTTTCTAGGTTACAGACCATAGCTTTGCTCTAAAAGCAGTGGTCTGGCTGGTGTGTATATAGCTATAGTATACACAATGGGGGACATTTACGAAGCCTGCACCACTGGCGTGTGCAAGGGAAGTTGGTCCCTTCTCCCTAGCCAGCCAGTCGTATCCCCCGCTCAGCTGATGGGTGGGCGAGGAGGGCACAGCAAGGTAAGGAGGAGCTGTGGTCTCTTCCTGTGCCTGATTTATCATAGCAGAAACCTATACCTGCTGAGGAGCAGGTATAAATTTCTGTGCCCACCGTATGGCAGGCACAGGTCGGGGCAATTGGGGGCAGGTCTTCAGTTAACACTCGAGTACTTGTACCTCGGTCTTCATATATGTCCCCTGATATCTCTATATCTACATTGTAGCTATATATATGCACCTGCCAGCTTATTGCTTTTAGAGCAGAGTGGTGGTCGGTAACCGAGACAATGAGCTGTCGACAATCAGAGGGAAATAGCAGCATATCAGGAGAAGGAGACAAGTTTGCTAAATGATTGTATTTGTAAAAATATTTTAATCGGCGAGTCCTACAAGTATAACTTTATTGAGATGGGAATAACCCTTTAAAGTTTACAGGCTTAATAAAGGGAGTTTTACCTTCTGAAACATTGCTAATTTTTGTAAGATGGTGGACTGATTTTGTAAGATGGTGGACTCTTAAATAGACACTTTGGTTTTGTACCTGAGACCCCTTACCTACGCTGTGACCTGTTCCATGTATGCGGTTATATAGGGCTCTGTTCACATCTGTAGATTCTGTATCAGTCTCCATCAAAATCTCAAATAAAATTGAGCATCATTCAATAAAATTATATTATATAAATTAATGGACACCATGACACTGACCAAGCTCACCCTATTATAGTCAGTGGGGTCTGTCTGGCACTGTTGGTGTGCATCATGTGTAGCCACCATGGTTACCCTTTTCCCCCGTAGGGAATATCACCTTGATAATGATACATCTATGGCTATATCCATGTTTTCCAGGACTCCCTAGGGTGGCATTCGACTTCTACAGCCTCCGGGAATAAAATACTGAGCGTTCGGGTTTAGATAACGTCGACAAACCTGAACATATTGACGGATCCTATCAAGACTATTCATAATGTGATTTTATTTAGTAGTTATAATATTTTTTTTATTTAGTCGTTATATTACATGTTTTTGTTATTGGTTCTATTAATTTTCCATCAATATCTATATATTCACCTGACACCAGCAGAGACATTTTCCAGCAATCCCCCACCCGTTCTAACAGAACTGTATTGCAGTACCAGAATTAAAATCTATCAACGTTCGGTCCCCGTTTTTGGTCCTCCAACCGTAGAATTGACGACCATTACGGTTCTAATTATCCGGGAGATCGGTTTCTAAGTGGCACCGATACATTCCCGTCATTCCAGAGTAATCAGATTGGCACCGCGGCAGCAGAGATTATCACCCTAACTGCTGAATGGCTGTCAGATGGGTAGAAGGATATCCCTGTCCATGGCCCCTTAAGTAGATCTTAATGCAGTTTTCGCTGAATCTCGAGAATCCCGTGTCAGGTACAAACGATCATTAAAAATTCTTTATGCATAGAAAAAACCATAACTTAATTCCTTTTGCCCATCCGATAGCAGAGTGATTAGCATCATGTATTTACTACCCCGGGGCGAGCTAAGTGGTATTCCCTCATCTATACGTGAGACAAATTGCAACTATGAATTTCGAAGATGAATTCCTACAATTTATTTTCATGGCAAAAGAGCATGAAATCTGTAAAAAAAAAAAAAAAAAAAAAAAAAAAAAAAAGGGGGGGGGTAGTATATAAAAATAATATTTATAAGCACGTTGACAGAGTAAAAAGGCTAATGGATGAAGAGATTGAGCGTCGCTCTCCTACAGACAGTAAGCATTTTCAGGGATCATTAAATCCGGAATCATCATCGCCCGCGTTGAAATATTTTAATAATTATTTGACGCAAAGAAGTCAGAAAATTTGTGTATCTCACTTAATGGTTAAATTGCATTTTAGTGATGTGATTATCTCCTAGAGTGGAGTCATCGGATATGTGGATACATGTATACCCTCATAGGTTACTGCAGACGTGTATCGCTTTCACCCGGGCCGCCGCTAGCTTCATCAATTATGCCAATGAATTGCATTAGCCGGTAATTGATTAGCCTTTGACTGGGGAAT
Source organism: Dendropsophus ebraccatus (assembly GCF_027789765.1). Taxonomy (NCBI): domain Eukaryota; kingdom Metazoa; phylum Chordata; class Amphibia; order Anura; family Hylidae; genus Dendropsophus; species Dendropsophus ebraccatus. The sequence goes on along the minus strand of NC_091459.1, from coordinate 133,013,588 downwards.
ATTATTTGGGGCAAGAAGATGGTTAATCAGTCCGCAGTGAAACGTCGTGTACGATGGCTCAGTAGACGGCAGAAGCATTGAGCGGCCCTGTCCTTGGTTGAACTTTGCAGAGTCTACGCTATACATTTTTAAAGCCGCGTCTCTTATATAGAGCACATGAAATCCCTGCTGCGGATGCCGCGCATTTATGTTTCATGTCTGGGTTATTGAGGGAGGAAGAGGAAACAATGGGGGGAGGAATGGATCAGCTTCCTATTCAGCACCTCGGTCGCTTAGGAAAGCTGGAGAATTTTTATTTTTTTTCAGCCTTTGATGCAATCAATAAGATATGAAACCCGTCAAAGTAAATAACCTGGAGGTCTTATAGAAGGGTTGTAATAAAGCAGCCCCGGATAGGCTGTAGGCTACAATTGTGCAAGTGGTTGGCTTTTTTTCTTCTTCTTCTTCTGGTAATGTTGCTGTCATATATTTAGCTGCTGTTCTATAGGAAATGAATTTAGGTTGTGGGAAACCAGAGGTTTGGCATTTCTGTATATTTAAGAATGTATATTATAAGAGGAAATGTATGGAACAGAAAAAGAAAACTTACCTACAATGGCTATTGAAATCGAATAAATATTTATGTAATTTATAGAAATAAAAACTCAAGATGTTTTAATATAAAATCTGATAGAAATGGACAATAAAGCATAGCTGTCATCAAAAAAAATGTCTCACTACTCACTCATCGGGGAGGGGGGGGGGGGCTCTTTAAGGTTGACCGCTTAAGGTCTCATTCACATGTTAACTTATTTTTATGGGGGAATGTGCTCTAAGTTGAACCGTGATTGTGGATCCGCAATTACGGACAACTGCAAGGCCTGACTGCTAAAATTCAACTCCAATACTCAGCAGTAGCACTGACAGGGGCAAAGATGTCACAGAGGTGAGAGGTCAGAGAAGTAAAGTGAGAAAAGAAGAGACTGCACTGACAGGAGCAGAGAAGATAAGAAGTGTGTGTTAACCCCTTCTTCTCAATTTGTTATCCGCAAAGGTTTTTTTTTTTTTTTTTTAAAAACCCTCTTAATTATACAGACAGCACATCGATAAAACCATAGTTGGGGGAGAATGTAAGTGTCCAAAGTTTAGATTGGGGCCTGTGAACCTTTAGCTATGCTGCTAAAGGCAGGGAATAAAAAGGGATCAAAAAGTCTTATAGGCCATGTTTATACACAGGTTGGGTCACGGAACGGCCGTCCTAGAAAAGATCATCCCGGACGATACTGCAGTGCTGGCCGGATGATCTTTATGGCCGCAGAGTCTTGATGCAGGCACATCAGTGCGCGCCCGCATCAGAACTCTCCACTGCACACTATGGAGCGAGCGGCCGGAGCCACTTGCTCCCCAGTGTGCACTGACATGGTTTTCTTCAGGCCGCTATTTAAGGAAAACTGATATGTCAGTTGTTTGTGGCGCCGTTAGGGATCCCGGCCAGAGTGTATACCATGTGTATACACTCAATCCTGGATTCCATAGGTGGCAACGGCACGTATATTTTCATATTAATCGCGACCGTTGTTGCAATGATGGCCATAGTTATATGAAAAAATACGTTGTGTGAACATAGCCATATACTATAAAATGAAAACAGCAACTTATCTTGCAAAAAACAAGGGAGTACATAGGAAAAAAATTGAAATACCAAGATCCCTACAATATGGCGGAATGAAAAAAAAAAAATAATAAAAAGAGGCTTTTTAGGTAGATATAGTAAAAAAATTAAAATAAATAAATTAAAAAGAAAGAAAAAAATATATATATTAACATTTATAACACATCGTGACTGCAATTAGAAAAAAAACAAGAGGACACTCTTCTGACCTTCGGTGGTTATTGGGCATACAGGCAGATGAATATACTGTATACATCAAGAGATTTCCTTGCACGTGTGACAAACACGGACCACAAGCACAGTGTGAATAGAGCCTTACATTAGCAAGGATTGATGTAAATGAGATGTAAATGAGATCACATTAGTGCTGTAAAGCACAGAAGCTACATTAACACCATAGACGTTGCATAACGATAATCATGCCGTGCATAAACAAAAAAGGAAAGCTAAACCCAGGCTAGACAAATACAGCAGCTGCATGACCCAGACACAGGATGAAGGATCCATGTCAAACATGTTGGACCAGAAGTAACTAATTCTGACAAATATGTGTGGGTAGATCCCTGCTTCTCCTGTGCGCCGTAGGCGAAACTATGCAAAACTGAGTTTTTTGTGTATCGTGTATTTTTTCAGAAATGTCTGTAAATCCCATTCTAATGCTTTAAATCTTAATAAATATAAAACAGAATACAATGGGCTAGGATTACAGTATAAGACGTTATATGGTCAATAGAGATGAGCACAACTTGAGTTTGTGTCAATCCCAATTACCGATGGCTGAAGAAGTTGGATACAGCCCTAGGAAGTCCAAGAAAACATGGATACAGTCTATTGCTGATGGCTGTATACATGGTTTCCAGGCAGCCTTAGGGATGCATCCAACCTCTGCGGCCACAGATAATCAAATGCCACACACTCGGGTTTAGACGGACCCAGTCATGCTTGAGTTGCGCTCCCCTCTAATGGTCAATGCTATATTATACTACTGCTAGAACATAAAATCACTGGGCACACAGTAATGATCATGGTCTCATCTGTATTGCAGTGTTTACGGCTGTCCTTTGGCCAAGAAAAGGAAAACTCAAGAAAACAAGCCTTTAGAACCTTCACCAAAAAGAAAACCATATTCCTCAAGAACTGACAACTCCTCGGTAGACGAGTGCTATGAAACAGACGGCACAGAGGAAATGGATGAGAAGGAAGAGGAAGAAGAGTATTCCGATGATAACGAAGACCAGGTAGACGAGGAAGACGAAGAGTTAGATAGGGATGATGAAGATGACATCGAAGAAGATGACGAGGAAGAAGACGAGGAAGGGGAAGAAATAGAAGAGGACGATGAAGACATTGATGATGAGGACGATGATGATTATGACCAAGGTAAACTGCTTTTGGGGTATAGTTGATGGTCATACTGGAGGACTTTGTCCTGGTGGTCTTCAGCCCCTATCCAAAAAGCCTAATATACGGGATGATAATGTGTCAAGTAGGTCAGGTATCCTCCATTTGATAGGGACAGTGGTCAGCCAACAAACAGGGAAATGGTTCAGGTGAATTCTTATCTGTCAAAAAATAATCTTCTGTTGGCTACAGATACAGCATAATAGGAGATACACAGGCAACAGCTGATTAAAGCAAAGGCCTGGCCAAACAGTCTAGCCATTGCTCATGCCGCCCTGGCCCTAAGTGGCAATCCAGGAGATTGGTGCTGGTTTGCAGTGTGGCTTAGGCCTTCTAATACGGCCTTATCCAATCTATCTACCAACTACCAAACAATATTTTAGTACAATACAAAACATTGCCAAAAAAGGTTTTCTACCATACACCAACATATGTATATTTCACATGCAGCCTCCAAATTTTTACTTTTTCTAATCTAAGAACTTTCAAAACTTCATACATTATTCTTAAACCCAGAGCCAATGTAGTAGAATTTAGTAATCCGGTGCTGTCTAATATAAGTTTGCACATAAAAAGCTTTAGTTCATCTGAGCCTGTTTGTCAAATTTGCCTAAAATTTTTGACCCAAAAAGTACTTAACTTAAAAGGCTGTGTAAAGTAAAATAAAATTGTCTGTACATGTGGCAAATCTGTCAACCGATGCAATGCGATAGATTGTAGTATGGCTCTAGTACGTTCAAGATTTTTTTCTCTTCCAGTTGTGTTTGTTACATTTTTATAAGTGACTGCAATAACTGCCATTAAATGGTCACTATCATTTCAGACACCTTCTCTCCATTTGATACCCTTCCTAATATATTTATTTCATTTACCAAAAATTACACCTTACACCAAAAAATTGCTCTAAAACATTTTAGTCGAACTGCTTATTAAGATGAAAAACACTGTTCCTGAAAGGTTAATCAAGGATTCTCTCATATCTCCCCCTATAACGCTAAGGACCGCTGTCCCGTGTGTAAATACCAGTGCACCTACTCATGTATGTCCACACTGCAGTGTAACTTAATTTCTCCTTCCTTTCAGCTTTGTTGTTTCTTTTATTTCTTTATTTTTTTATTTTTTTATTTATTTATTTTATTTCACATCACATCTTTAAAAAGAATAATAAAACAAACAGCAGCTGCACCGCGAGGTAGCACATAGAGTAAATAGAGGCAGAAAGGAGATTACATTCAGGAAGCAGCACTGTGGACATAAAGTAGGAGGAAAATTGGTATGAAACGATGTCTGGAACTTTATTGCTGGTCAGAGATGAGAGGAAAGCATTGATAAACCTTTCAGGTACAGTGTGGACAATCTGAAAAAAGACAAGCTCATCGATTGTCTTAACACATCCCAGGCTCTTTCCCTCTCACCTCCACATAGCACTAACTAAGCCCCGCCACCACTTCCTGTCTGCTAGAGATGGAACTCTGTTAACAGTACACACTAGGGAGACACCTAGTGGCCAATACATATGAACTTTTTCTGGGGTAATGAGTCGTTTTTGGCTAACAAAACGTGTTACAAAAAAGCTTCAGATCACATAGGTGATCACATTCGTGACCACTTAAAGTGTCACTGTTGTTTAACCCTTAGAGGATCGGGCCAATTTCAATTTTTGTATTTTCGTTTTTTTCCCCTTGTGTTTAAAAGGCCATAGCACTTGCATTTTTTCACCTAGAGACCCACATGAGCCCTTATTTTTTGCGCCACTAATTGTACTTTGCAATGACAGGCTGAATTTTTGCATAAAGTACACTGCGAAACCAGAAAAAAATTCAAAGTGTGGTGAAATTGAAAAAAAAAAAAAACGCATTTCTTTTATTTGGGAAGTTTGTGTTTTTACGTCGTTCGCCCTGGGGTAAAACTGACTTGTTATATATGTTCTTCCTATGTTACGATTAAAGCGATATATAACATGTATAGCTATTATTGTATCTGATGGCCTGTTAAAAATTCCAACCATTGTTAACAAATATACGTCACTTAAAATCACTCTATTCCCAGGCTTATAGCGCTTTTATCCTTTGGTCTATGGGGCTGTATGAGGTGTCATTTCTTGCACCATGATGTTTACTTTCTCTGTACCTTGATTGCGCATATGGACTTTTTGATCGCTTTTTATTACCATTTTTCTGGATTTGATGCAACCAAAAATGCGCAATTTTGCACTTTGGAATTTTTTTTCCGCTTACGCCATTTACCGTGCGAGATCAGGAATGTGATTAATTAATAGTTCGGGCGATTACGCACGCGGCGATAGCAAACATGTTTGTTTATTTTTATTTATAACCTGGGAAAAGGGGGGTGATTCAGACTTTTATTAGGGGAGGGGGCTTTTTACTTATAACATCACTTTTATTTTTACTTTTACACATATACTAGAAGCCCCCCTGGGGTTAGGGTTATTTCCCCTGGGGTGAGGGTTATTCCCCCCTGGGGTTAGGGTTATTCCCCCCTGGGGTTAGGGTTATTCCCCCTGGGGTGAGGGTTATTCCCCCCTGAGGTTAGGGTTATTCCCCCCTGGGGTTAGGGTTATTCCCCCCTGGGGTTAGGGTTATTCCCCCTGGGGTTAGTGTTATCCCCCCTGGGGGACTTCTAGTATATACACTTTGATCTCTCATTGAGATCTTTGCTGTATAGTTATACAGCAAAGATCAATGAGATCAGCATTCATTTGCTTTCGGCTGCTGCAGCTGGAAAACGAACGAGTGCCGAGCCAGGGATGGCGCCATCTTGGAGCAGTCCCCGGCCGGCATCAGGTACAGCGATCACTCCCCCGGGACAACGTCCCGGAGGTGCGATCTCCCCACTATACCACCACCTATCATCTGCAGCCGGTAATCGGAAGCAGCTGTCATCTTTGACAGTTGCCTCCGATTACCTGATTAGCGGGCACGGCGATCACACCGTGCCCGCTAATAGCCACGATCCCGGGCTACATGCGGCACCCGGGATCACGGCGGTTCAGAGCGTGGCCCCGCTCTAAACGTGGGGAGGCGGCCCTGGACGTACGGCTACGTCCAGGGTCGCCTAAGGGTTAAATATTATTATTATTATTATTTTATTTTTATTTTATTTTTTGCAGAAATCAGTAGTACAGACGATTTTAAGAAACTTTGTAATTGGGTTTATTAGGCGAAAAATTCATTTTTATCATGAAAAAGCAGTCTTCATGGTTCTCTTTTGGAGAGAGGTGGGGATGAGGGAGAAGAGGCTCCAAAAGAGGACAACAAATAGTTAATTACAGCTACATCACCGGGATCTCCTCTGAAGTCAGCGCTGACCTCTCTGACCTCTGAATACTGGCTTTCAAACAGCTCCCACTGTGTAATCCTTTGTTCTCTGCTCTCTGTTGGCGAATAATCTCCCTTCTCCTCCCTCCCCTCCCTATAGGTTACACAGGGCTCGACTAATGTAAAAAAAAATCGAGATTTCCTGATAATGAGCAGTGGATGAGAGAGAGGAGGGGGGGGGGCTGGGAAAGTCTTTTTGAATGCAGATAATGGCATATTTGCCTAATAAACCCAATAACAAAGTTTCTAAAAATCACCTGTACTATTGATTTCTGCAAAAAAAAAAAAAATCAACAGTGACACTTTAAGTCATGGCTATAGCCAAATCAACCGGCAAGGCTCTTCATCTCTTCATGTTAGTGCTCCACTCCATTTTGTATTACATCACTAAACATTAAGATGGACCAAAGGAGCATTTTTCCTAAGTTTTAATATAATCATATATCTGCCTCTCCCAGACCGTCAGCTTAAAGTGAATGTCCATACCTAATAACCTAGAGACAAAATTATAAAAATAAAAGAAAAATGATGTTCAAGGTTGGACATTCGCTTTGCGTAAGAAAACATTGTATATCGGGGATATATTAGTGATGGAGCCATGGCGGCTACAAAAATAGCAAAGTAATTACATTTCCCAGCTGTTCTTGCATCACTGGTTTGGATGCACAAGTTACCTGTTATCGTGCACCGTGCAGGGCTATCGAGCTGTGGTCAGCACACAATATTATTGGTCCCTGCCAGAAAAGTACATTGAGTTTTATTTCATGCAGAGACCTGACATAAAGAAGCTTCCTGTAGTTATAGTATGTGCCATAATAGCTTGGAGGAAAGTCATGTGCATTCAGATCCTATGTCTCTTGTCGAGCGTTACGATCGGTGGGAAGTCACCTGCTGAATGCTGACAATAGGTAAATATCCAGCCTTGGCCTTTGAGGAGATTTTCATGCCACGGTCTCTGTAATTGAGTTTCCAAAAAATTAGTTTGGATTGGAATTTTCATCTCATTCTCCGTCTCTATATATGTGGCGCTGATACGAGGTTGGACATATCTGATGCTGGTCTATCTAGTAGTCCGCGGGGCTTCATGGTCAGGGAACCTAGGGGGAGATTTATCAAACTTCTGAAAAGTAGAACTGGCTCAGTTGCTCCTAGCAACCAATCAGATTCCATTTTTCATTCCTCATAGATTCTTTGAAAAATAAAAGGTGGGATCTGATTGGTTGCTAGGGGCAACTAAGACAATTCTACTTTACACCAGTTTGATAAATCTCCCCCTTAATATTTTGGGGTCGGATGAATAAGCTAAACATTTATTTTGCCCCACCCTCCCTATTGAGACTCGAGATGTTGTGTGACAATGAAAGAATATCGGCCGCAGCAGACTCTTTTAAAAAAACACTTAAAGGGGTAGTTCACTTAAAAAGTTTTCCTTTAAATAAATAGTGACAGAGATTTGTAATGTACTTCCATTAAAAAAAATTAAGTCTTCAAGTACTTGTCTATATATCCTGCAGGAAGTGATGTATTGTTTTACAAATCCATGACACTTTTTGGCACCAGCTAATTTGAAATAATTTTTGTTTGTGAACTACCCCTTTAAAGGGATTTCCAGAAATTTTTACTCAAAAAAATTAGCAGGCCAGACTATCAGGCCATCTGTACTTGACCGCTGCAGGCCCTTCCACTGCTGTTCTGAGAGCTTTTCCTGCTGCTCCCCCTTACTTATTCCTAACTTAACACAAGAAAGTGGCCGCTCAGCTAATCGGGTCTAAGGTGGGTAACCGCTGTGGCCAGTGATTGCCTCCTGGCCAAAAAGTTACCAGGAAGAGGTGAGCAGCGGAAACTAGATCCATTTGGAACAGTAGCCTCATGGGATCGCAGCAGATGAGTTGTTTCAAGGAGAAGGTCCCAGATGGAAGACTAAGACCAACTTCACACGTGCAAAGTCCCACTTGTAGCCACGGACCCGCAGCTACCAAACACATGTGCTCCTGCTGGCGTCCACAACCACATGGACCTCTTTCTTCTCACTAGGGGATATGTGTCGCAAATGCAGCCCTTATTATGGATGGCCAGTATTTTTTGAAGCACGGATCCCAGACACGTAAAATGGACACGTAGCACGTACGGATGTGTGTATGGGGCCACAGAAATAAATGGGTCACAGACAGAATTGACAGATGTGTGAGAAGGGCCTAAGTGCTCAACTGCATCACCCCAGGTTGGGGGAAGACAACCCATGACATACACTTTTCCACAACTAGTAATCAGCACATCAAAAATGTACCCTCCTAACCTGCCAGATTTATAAAAAGGGGTAGACAGGTGGGATGTTGCTGGTCCGGACCTTCAGTAGAGTGAAAGACACCTTCTCCACCTAAGGTAACCTATCCAAACCCCATCCTCCTAACACAACTAGCCCATCCCCACACTCCGCTTGACCCCATGGCCAGACAGACACCAGTTCTAACCCCATCATGCAGGACATGCACTATACGCCCCCCATTTTGTCCTCTCTCAAGGCTCAAATAGCAAAAACAGTAACTTTAATATCAGAATTGTTGAATATTTTTAGCACCCATGGATACCCTTATTTCTATTCAAACAACACGGACATATGGTTGCCACTAATATTCTTTTTGGATAACTTTGGCTGCATATCTTTAACTATTTGGAATTGCATATTGCTTCAATGTGGATTCCATGCAATATCAATTTGCATCGATTTCCATGTTTTTCCATGGAGATATAGGAACCATATGACTTTATACGGAAATCTTATTAAACATCCTGGCACGATAGCATTCCAGGATCCCGAATACTAGGGCAGGTTTAATAATTTTGTCATAGGGCTAGGGTTGTGGGATAAGATTAAAAAATGCTATTGATTCTAGCAATTTCCATGACATTAGCAGACACAAGACCTGCACTAGGTCTCACCTGACGTCTATGCGCTTCACTTTTGTAAGACAAAATTCTTTCCTTAGACATTGATGAATATGTAGCATAGCTCAGAGTAATAAGTCGTGTTCAGTGCCATTCCTCTTGAAAAAGAAATGGCATGACTAATATGATTTTAGGAACACTTAAGATGTGGAAATATTTTCTATGTAACCCCTTTACATAAACGACTGAAGGTATATCACTTTAAAGGGGAACTATCAGCAGGTTAGACGGATCTAACCTGCTGATAGCCTTCTATAGCACCCGGGACTCTTAGGAGGAAGGTATGGGTCTTATCTTCCTCCTTGGCGCCTGTCCCTGTTAGTCGGGGTAATCTTCATCCAGGAGCACTGTTAGGGGCACTGCCCCGCCCCCCACCACATCATCCAACCTGATTATCAGTGCTCTTAACAGTGCTCCCAGCCATATATTACCCCGTCTAACAGCGTGGACCAGTGACGAGAAAGACGGTAACACATATAGAACATAGTATCTGCAAGTTGGATACTTTCCTAGGGTCGCCAAGAAAACCTGGATACAGCCTATGGCCTCATTCACACGCTGTAGAACAGTTGCAGTTCTGTGACACGGCCGTATCACAGAACGGCTGCTGTCTATGATGTTAACTCCAGCCATACTACAGAACCAGCCGGATGAACATCACTTCTTTTAAATTGGATTTGGGTGTGTCTGCGTTCCAAATAACCATAGCAGACAATGTAAAGTATGTCCGGAGCTGCACTTTACATTGTCTGCACAGTCAATTTCGTGTGGCTGCTATTCAATGAATAATGGCCACACAAAATTGACATGTCAGTTTTCAGTGCGGCCGCATGGAATCCCGGCCGGAGTGTATACACTGCAGCCGGGATTCCATAGAACACATTGTCAGTTGACACCTTCAATAAATAGTAGCCAGTGTTGCAAGCTGCAACAATGGCCGTTAATTATTGAAAAAATATATTGTGTGAACAGGGCCTATAGTTATATCCATGTTTTTCAGGACTCCAAAGGGAAGCATTTAACTTCTCCAGACTCTGGGAGTCAAATGCTGAACATTCGGGCTTGGAGAATGTTGCCGAACCTGAACAGTTTAGCAAATCCACTCAACACTACCGATGAGTCCTTCCTCCACCCATACCCTAAGGCATTGTGTATATATCACACTATATCATATCTATACTCTGTACTGGATGGTGGTCTGGCAAACAAGGTGGTGTCGCAACACCTTGTCAGCATATCTAGGTAGAAGGGCTAATTGTTTAATGGCCTAGGAAGAGCCCAATGCTGATGAAGATCTGTGCATTGTGGGTAGGGAGGGATGTCTGCTGACAGGAGAATATTCACTAAAACCACATGAGGTGCCACAGGAAACCAGTCATTGGCCTTGGTTAGAATGGTAGGCATTAGCTAACTGATGGTCGTGAAGTTGGAGCAGAAGCCAAGAGATACAGAATAACCACAGGAGTACTATGCAAGAAGGCCAAAGTGTTAGTATGGTGAGGCATTAAGCTGGTTTGGCAGCGTAATTATTGAGCTATGAAAGTCTTTAAGAGACTGGGCCTGTGAAGGGACTTAGCTGAGGTGACATGGGCAGGGTGGGACTTCAGCCCTAGGATGAGCCTTAGTTGAGGTGATATGGGCTACAGTATGTAGGTCTTCAGCCCTAGGATGAGCCTTAGCTGAGGTTATATGGGCAGGGTGGGACCACAGAAGCACTGTGCAACAAAGCCAAAGTGTTTCTATGGTGAGGCATTGAGCTGGTTTGGTTGGGTGATTAGTGAGCTATATCTTCACCCCTTCGAGGATCCAACAGTAAGAGACTGGGCTGTGTAGAATTTCAGCCCTGTGAAGAGTCTTAGCTGAGGTGGCATGGAAAGTGTAAGACCTGACTCTTGTGAGGAGTCTTAGCTGAGTTGGCATAGGCTGTGTGGAACTTAAACATAGAAATATCGAGAGATAGAAAATTGTCGGCAGAAAAAGACAACCTGGTCCATTTAGTCCACCCTTATAGGGCATACTTATATAAAGTGGCTGCTGAAACTTGTGAGAAAGAATTAGACAGGGCAGGTTGTGGCACACATTTTCTGCACAGCCTGATTCTTGGCAAACTTATTGAGTAGGATCCGCTGGTGCCGTAGAGGATTGCACACAAGAGAAAGAACATTAGAACTTAAAAAAATAAGTTCAACAATGCTCAAGTACCCTATGCCACCAAGTGTGACCAGAAACAGCCATCAAGTGATTAAGCCTCTGCTTTTAAACAAAATAAGATCATGTTGTTACCAACTTCTTCTGTGGTCATCCTTGTAGAAGAACCTGCTCACCATTCCTTAAAGTGTGACTGCCTTATGCAGTTACCAAATAAAATGATAATTTTTTTTGCTTCTGGCGCCCACCACTAGTGGGAGCTCTCTAGATACAAATGTATACAGCACCCATTAAAATCAGAAGAATCAACTTAAGTAATAACAGGTTGTCGGAGCTTTTTGTGGGGTACTTGCTCCAGCCCCAGACAGTGTTTATCCACTTGAGAGTCAAAGGAAACATCAAAATGGTGCTGAGCAGTGATATTTAATTTATCAGGAAGCGACAGTGAGAAGATCCTGACAGCCCATCGCTCAGATCTGTTAGAGAAATCTCTACTCAAGGTAACGCTACAACTTCAATGGAGCTGATAGCTAATTGCCCGGTATCTGCATTTCATCCCATAGTGAATGGAAATAGATGTCACTTTGCTTCAGCTCTGGAGTTTATTTGGCATGAAGTGTCAGGAAGAGAGGAGAGAGCCCTCAAGTTAACAGCAGGTGTGTTATCCGAGGTGCCACGCCGGCTCCAAAACTCATCACAATCCCTTATAGTCACACATTCATTTCTTCATCACTTCTACCATTGCATTTAGCTGTCAGGCAACAATTACATGACATTATGACAGGTTAGACAAAGCAATATAAAGTGTTTTTATTATTATTTTTTTTTTTTATTTCAATCAATTATAGTTAAGTTCTCTTCTTCTATCAATTCCAGTCAGTTAAATGTAATTAAAGATGGATGACAACCAATCTGGTCTTTATTACAGATTATGCAGCTTTCTTAGACTCCCGGGTTGAAATTCTGTCCGGTTCTACGGAGATGTGTTCCTTGCTCCTACATACGCAGCAGATTTGATACTGTGTTCAGTTATTTAGATCTAATCTGCTGCGTATCTGCTGCATATCTGCTGCGTATCGCAGCAGTAAATACGCAGCGTATATGCCGTGTGTGTTTGTACACTAAAGCCAAGTAGTATTGAGCGGACTTGCTGAACTGCCACGTCCGCCACGTCCTTAGAGCTCAAACGCTCAGCATTTGAGTATCTGCACGTTTGATGTAGCTCTAGGGTTGCCAAGAAAACATGGATACAGGGAATAGCCATGTTCACCCAACGTAAGTTGTGTAATTATCACGGCCGCTGTTGCCGATTTGCAACAACGGCCCTGATTAATACAATAGTTACATGCAGTGCAGTCTGAGGGAATCCCAGACAGAGTGTATACACATAGGGGGACATTTATTAAGTCCGGCGTTTTCTACGCCGGACTTAAATATGCCCCCGCAGCTCCGGCGCTACGGAGTTTTATGTAGAGGCTGACTGCCTCTACATAAATCCTGTGCACGCCGGTGCGCACGGCAGAAAACCTACGCCAGCTGAGAGCTGCGTATCTTTTAGCGGAACGAATGGTGAATCGCGCGCCCTCCGTCCTGCCTCCTCCACACCCCCTCCCGGCGGAGAATGCTGATTTGTGAATCAATTTTATTCGCAAATCGGCACTTTCCGCCGAAAAAACACTGTACGCCAGTTGATACATGTCCCCCATAGTATACACTTCAGCCGGGATCCCTAGCGGCCGCATATCAGTTTTGTGCGGCTGCTATTCATTGAGTAGAGGCCTGATAGGTCACACAATGGAGAGTGCGACCGGAGCCATTGTGTACTATGGTGGATTAGGATGCGGGCACACACAGATGCGCCCGCATCCCAATTAAGCACAAATGAAGATCATCCGGCTGGTACTGCAGTATCGGCTGGGATGATCTTCACTGATACCGGCCATTCTGTAACCCGGTCGGGTCACAGAACGTCCGGTGTTTCACGTTGTGTGAACACAGCCTATGGCTGCATTCACACTACGTATATTTCAGTCAGTATATTTCAGTCAGTATTGCAACCAAAACCAGGAGTGGATTAAAAACACAGAAAGGATCTGTTCACACAATGTTGAAATTGAGTGGATGGCCGCCATATAACAGTAAATAACGGCCATTATTTCAATATAGCAGCCGTTGTTCTAAAATAACAGCAAATATTTGCCATTATATGGTGGCCATCCACTCAATTACAACATTATGTGAACAGAGCCTTTCTGTGTTTTTAATCCACTCCTGGTTTTGGTTGCAATACTGACTGAAATATACGTAGTGTGAACGCAGCCTATAGCTGTATCCATGCTTTTCAGGACTCCAAAGGGCGGCATCCAACTTCTCCAGATCCAGGCAATCAAATGTTGAACATTCTGGTTTGGAGAATGTTGCCGAAGCTGAACAGTTCAGCAAGTCCGTTTAACACTACCAATGAGTCCTTCCCCCATCCACACATAGAGAAAGCCTATGAGTCCTGCTCCCCCACACAGATAAAAAGAAACCTGTGAATCCTGCTTCCCCTGACCAGACATAGAGAAAGCCTGTGAGTCCTCTACCCCCTGCCCACAAATAGTAAAAGCTTGTGAGTCCTACATTTTCCTGCCACACATAGATTACGGATATGAGTCCTGCATTTGGGTCAAAAGCAGTGGCGTAGCTATAGGGGTCGCAGGGGTCGCCATGGCGACTGGGCCCCTACGCTAAGGGGGGCCCGCACGGCCCCCCTTGCCACTTCCTCCTGTGCTCCCCCAATCCGGGGGGGCCGCGGCAGGGGCGGGCTGGGCCGGGGGGCATATGCCGCGGCCGCCGGACCTCTTTAAGTTCAGTGAGCTTCCGGGATGCCGGCCCTGGCCGGAAGCTCACTGATGCAGGACCGCGGCGCCCGGACTTCTCCTCGCTCCTCCACGGCATCTGACATGTGACGTCATCACGTCACATGTCAGCCGCCGTGCAGTAGAGAGGAGAAGTCCGGGCGCCGCGGTCCTGCATCAGTGAGCTTCCGGCCAGGGACGGCATCCCGGAAGCTCACTGAACTGAAGAGAAGCTGCCAGGCCTGAGGGAGATCAAGGATCCAGGTGATGTGAGTTTATTTTTAATTTTTTTTTTCATTTTTTACATAAATGTTGCAATGTGGGGGGCTGCACAAGGGGTCTATACTGGGGGGGGGGGCTGCACAAGGGTTTTTTTTCCTATGAGGGGGGCTGCACAAGGGGTTTTTACTATGAGGGGGGCTGCACAAGGGGTCTATACTATGGGAGGGGGGCTACACAGGGGGTCTGTACTGTGGGGGATCTACACAGGGGGTCTATACTGTTGGGGGCTACACGGGGGGTCTATACTGTGGGGGGCTACACAGGGGATCTATACTGTGGGGGGGCTACACAGGGGGTCTATACTGTGGGGGCTACACAGGGGGTCTATACTGTGGGGGCTACACAGGGGGTCTATACTGTGGGGGGGGGGCTACACAGGGGGATATCACTGTTATCTGTGGTGTTACATAGGACTGCAGGTGACTACTACATTATCTGTACTCAGATATTACTGTGTTATCTGTGGTGTTACATAGGACTGCAGGTGACTACTACATTATCTGTACTCAGAGGGATATCACTGTTATCTGTGGTGTTACATAAAACTGCAGGTGGCTACTACATTATCTGTACTCAGAGGGACATCACTGTGTTATCTGTGGTGTTACATAGGACTGCAGGTGACATCAGGTGATTTCTCCAGGTTGCAGAAGTTCAAACTTCATCGTGCCTGCTGATAGTTTATTATGGGAGTTTTGCAGCATGTGGCTCTTCAGGTTGCAGCACTACAACCCCCATCATATCCAACTGGCAGTTCATGATGAGAGTTGTAGTTTTTCAGCTGGATTGTCAAAGATTGGAATACAATGATTAGACAATGACACAGTACAGTCCATTATTTATAGGGGGCAGTAGTGCAGTACATGAGGTGGAGGCAGTGACAGGGCATTAGAACATGGTGGCACATTAGAGTAATTGGATATAACGTTAGATAGGACTTTGCCTGATCGGGTGAGAAGGGGGGCCCCAAGCTAACTTTTTGCACCAGGGCCCATCAGCCTTTAGCTACGCCCCTGGTCAAAAGTAAGAACAATCTAAAAAAGGAACCAATATCTATATTGTATGCTTTTACATCCTAACAAGCTCAGATAAAATGTAAGCTGAGCTGTGATTGGACAAAACCAGGCAATTTCGGGTTGAGCCAGATTGATGGGTCTGGGCCACAGTTCACACATCTCCTGACAGTGTCACCAAATCATGTTGTTGCGAAAGGCTGGAAATCTTACGCTATACATTGTGGGATCAAGTGAGTGTGGATAAAGCTTATGCAGCAACAAAACACCTACACTTTAGAGAGAATCATAGAAAAACAAGGCAGCTTCAAGTACAGACATAAACATTTAGCAAGAACACATGACTGATGGTTGGGAAGACACTAAACCCTCATCATCTAGTGCTGGAAGAACACTCCAGAGGGTGCGGTACCACTATACCTACAAAAACATTGACCAGAGCCTAATATGTCACTTGTATAAGATATAATCCTTCTTGGCCCTGAGGATCAGGAGACATCTTCCATATGGCTGCCCCTAGGCACAAGCCTATTACGTCTGGCCCAATAAGATGGCGTGTGCCACCATTCCTCACAGCCAGCAGTATCAGAGCCACATCCATTCCTTTGTGCTTAGGAAGAAGGAAGGTCCTGTAATTTATCATATCCGTTATAAGTAACAAGGCCATCCTGCGCCCCCCTCCACCCTGCATGGGTACCCCCATACATAAGACGTCTAAAAGCGCATGATACTTTTAACCCAAGTTTGTTTTCCTTCTTGTAGTCACAGTTTCAGTGCTGCAAAAATTCAGCGACAAGCTCCCACGCGTTTCACACTGCTTAGCTTACTAATACCAAGCACATGATGCCATCCCTGTATGCCTACTCCTCGGACTGGGCTCGGAGAGAAGAAACGATAATGTCATTATTATTCCATTTTCATGGTGTTCCCAAAAAAAAAAAAAAAAAAAAAAGGAAGCATAACCCAAAAAATCCCCCTTGCCCATTAGTTGGTGTTTGAATGTGTGGGTAAGCTCCGCCAGTGGGAATGAGATAAGAGAGGCTTTTATATAAGCAGACCTGTGAATGCACTCTAATTCTCCGCCAGGCTGGCTGATTAAAATCAGTGCTTTACCATCAGCAGCATCAGCTCCCAGGGGCACGCCAGGCGACATGCCTCAGCTCGGGGCAAGAATAGAGAGGAAATCAAGTGGCTTATATCACAAAGGTCTGGCCAGGGAATCGGAGAGAAAGACATGAGCACAAATATAATGTCTACTGAGGTGTAGCATGCAGCACATTATATTCTTCCTATAGGGGGGGTGGGCTAGACTATCAGATCGGATACAAAGACGAGCTCTTTCCCAGCCTTTTATTAGAACACCACTAAATGCCTTTAAAGGGGTGAGATAACAGATGCTGATTTATGCATTAATCTTGATAATGTGGAATGATGAATATTGCATATCAGCATTCAGGGTTTTTTTTTTGTTTTTTTTTTAAGAGTGAAAATCCATAGGAGAGAGGTCATTCTGGAACTTGGAACAAATAGCGGTATGGAACTGGTTTAAAAAGAGATGCTACATTGCCCTCTAGAGGCAAGAGAGTGGTATAACATGTCAGCAGGGACAGGGATTTCTCAGCTCTGAGATCATTTGATGTAGAAGTGTAGTTTCCCGGGTAATGTAGACGCAGCCTAAGTTTCTCCGAAACCGGGGGTTGCAGAACTGTACTACGCCTACTCGATGTATGAATCCATTAGTACCAGGCAACTTTCACACCGCGTTCGGGAGATCCGCTCAACTATTCTCGTCTTCAAATCAAAGGGAAAATCAGAACCCGACCCGAGGAGAAAGATTCCCTAAGAAAATGTTAGGAAATATATTCTCAGCCTTGTGCCGACATCTAACACTTCTTCTGATAGATAAAAAAAGACATACAGGAGACCAGATGACAGTATAGAGATAGATAGATAGATAGATAGATAGATAGATAGATAGATAGAAGATAGATAGATAGATAGATAGATAGATAGATAGATAGATAGATAGGAGATAGATAGATAGATAGATAGATAGATAGATAGATAGATAGATAGATAGATAGATAGGAGATAGATAGATAGATAGATAGATAGATAGATAGATAGATAGGAGATAGATAGATAGATAGATAGATAGATAGGAGATAGATAGATAGATAGATAGATAGATAGATAGATAGATAGATAGGAGATAGATAGATAGATAGATAGATAGATAGATAGATAGATAGGAGATAGATAGATAGATAGATAGATAGATAGGAGATAGATAGATAGATAGATAGATAGAAGATAGATAGATAGGTAGATAGATAGGAGATAGATAGATAGATAGATAGATAGATAGATAGATAGATAGATAGATAGATAGGAGATAGATAGATAGATAGATAGATAGGAGATAGATAGATAGATAGATAGATAGATAGGACATAGATAGATAGATAGGAAATAGATAGATAGATAGATAGATAGATAGATAGATAGATAGATAGATAGATATGCAAAGTAGTTGTCACAGCACTCCAAATGAGGTGTAGCAAAAGAAGTGTATTTGTTCTAAATAAATCAGCACAGCAAGCATAATCAAGTGGCAACGTTTCTGTGGCCTCTTGCCACTATTTTCAAGCCCAAACAAGTGAACAATCCATTTCCTTAAATACATGTGTATCATTAAGCACAGTACATTCATTGGTTCTTCCATATGTCAATCACAGGCGTTAATCTCAGTGGATTACCGTGCAGGTGTGCATGTGTGTAGTGCACAAGGCTAGTGAAAAAATTGGGTATACAAAATTGCATAAAATACAAAAGTGCAATCTAAGTGTATATAAGTTTCAAAGTGTTTACATCACATTATTGTTAAGTCAGTGTCCCATAGTGTCCATTCAAGTCCATAAAGTCCATTTACCAGATCGCTAATACACGCAAGTATCAGCGACAGACTCGCTTGAAAATCCGGGATACATCGGAGCAGGAACTGGCCGCTAGAGCAATAGGAGTAAACAGCGTCATGTAACTAAGGTAACGGCGACGTCACCTCAGAGCCTGCAAATAGAAAGAAAAAAAACAAGGGCCCCAGCGCCTCGTGTCTTACCGAGATAACACTAAAATAGGGGGAGTGGGTGATTCCACTCACCTTTGTGCCCCTTGGGCTGTAGGCATATCACCCCTCTGGGGTAACTGTAGATCCGTAAGGATATAATAGTAGGTAGGTGGCTAGGATCCGGGACTGCAAAGCCGAAAATACCGAGGACGGGATACTCCCAACAAAAGGGCCCGTAAGGTTACAACAAAACATACGAAAAAAATTGTACTAAAAACAGCGCTGTCCCAAAAGGAATCCAAATATGCACCTTGAGAACCTTTAAATATATCTAATTTATTAACAAAGCACAAAGTTTACGCGTTTCAGGAGGTAAGTAAGTCTCCCTTCATCAGAACAGTGCAATATCATGATAGATAGATAGATAGATAGATAGATAGATAGACAGATAGATAGACAGATATATGATAGATAATAGATAGATAGATAGATAGATAGATAGATAGATAGATAATAGATAGATAGATAGATAGATAGATAGGAGACAGATAGATAGATAGATAGATAGATAGATAGATAGATAGATAGATAGGAGATAGATAGGAGATAGATAGATAGATAGATAGATAGATAGATAGGAGATAGATAGATAGATAGATAGATAGATAGATAGATAGATAGATAGGAGATAGATAGATAGATAGATAGATAGATAGATAGATAATAGATAGATAGATAGATAGATAGATAGATAAGAGAGGAGATAGATAGGAGATAGATAGATAGATAGATAGATAGATAGATAGATAATAGATAGATAGATAGATAGATAAGAGAGGAGATAGATAGGAGATAGATAGATAGATAGATAGATAGATAGATAGATAGACAGATATATGATAGATAATAGATAGATAGATAGATAGATAGATAGATAGATAGATAGATAGATAGGAGACAGATAGATAGATAGATAGATAGATAGATAGATAGATAGGAGATAGATAGGAGATAGATAGATAGATAGATAGATAGATAGATAGATAGATAGATAATAGATAGATAGATAGATAGATAGATAGATAGATAGATAGGAGAGGAGATAGATAGGAGATAGATAGATAGATAGATAGATAGATAGGAGACAGATAGATAGATAGATAGATAGATAGATAGATAGGAGATAGATAGATAGATAGATAGATAGATAGATAGATAGATAGATAGATAGGAGATAGATAGGAGATAGATAGGAGACAGATAGATAGATAGATAGATAGATAGATAGATAGATAGATAGGAGATAGATAGATAGATAGGAGACAGATAGATAGATAGATAGATAGATAGATAGATAGATAGATAGATAGATAGGAGATAGATAGGAGATAGATAGATAGGAGACAGATAGATAGATAGATAGATAGATAGATAGATAGATAGATAGGAGACAGATAGATAGATAGATAGATAGATAAGAGAGGAGATAGATAGGAGATAGATAGATAGATAGATAGATAGATAGGAGACAGATAGATAGATAGATAGATAGATAGATAGATAGATAGATAAGAGAGGAGATAGATAGATAGATAGATAGATAGATAGATAGATAGATAGGAGACAGATAGATAGATAGATAGATAGATAAGAGAGGAGATAGATAGGAGATAGATAGATAGATAGATAGGAGATAGATAGATAGATAGATAGATAGATAGATAGATAGATAGATAGATAGATAGGAGATAGATAGATACACAGACAGATAGATAGATAATTTACTATATAGCCAGATTACTAGGTTTTATGTGTCAGAAATTGAGGAATCGTTCTTCTAGCCATCTATCTCTCTCCGGTTAGTCTGGACATAAGTGAATTAGTGTATTTTGTTTTGGCATCAGCCCCTCACAGATCGCCCCAAACCTCAGAGACAGCAGAGCGGAGACAGCGGCGGGGCAGCGACACCAGCAGTCTTATAATGAATCCTTATAACCGTCACTATATAGAATAGGACTAAACTGATTATTTATCATGAACTGCAGGATGACAAAAAGCGAGTCATTTATCAGTAGCTTCAGGCGAGTAGAACTGCAGAAATTGAACGATTTACATATTTTTCACCATAGACTTAGTGCTGATTTATGTGGCTGTCCTCAGTGGGAAAAATGAGGCATATTTACAGCTCCATAATATTATTGTATCCTCTCTGTGCTGAGATATAGACTATTAGAAGGATCAGCTCAGAGTGATGAAACCTGTCTTATATACAGCGTACCGTATACCGCGATGGGCTGGGACGCCTCCATGTATACCGCCACTGGTAACATCAGAATCAGATAGAGATTAAGGGCTGTGGAACTGTATGTGGGCCCCAATAGCTACGGGAAATGCTCCTTTTTGGCAATGTTGCAAAACAATCCTCAGAGAAAAACACCATATACCGTCAGTGCCATGGGTGAGCACATCAGTTAACCCTTATGAAGTTTTAGCCAGTAGAACAGTGACACCTAGTGGCGGGAGTTGTGTAATACAGTTATCTATTTCAGTGCATACACATACACAGGCTACCGACCTATACCTGCCAGAAAAAGACAGTGGACCCCTCTCTGGGACACTACAACCATTACAGGTTATAAAGTTGTAAAAATCTGCAGAAATCTAAGATGCACATGTGCATTGACTCTAATGCAGCTATTGCCACCACATCTCTTTGGCACAGGCAGACAACATGTCCTTGGTCTTATATTCTCTGCCTATGCCTGTCATATCTGACTATCTATGGCAGGTGTAAGGTACCTTGGCTTTTCAGCTGTTGCAAAACTACAACTCTCATCATGCCTGGACAGCCAAAGCTTTAGCTTTGGCTGTCCAGGCATGATGGGAGTTGCAGTTTTCCAACAGCTGGAGAGTCAAGGATCCCTACCCCTGCCATAGAGGTATATCACCTCCTGTCTTCATGTTGATTCCCATTGCCCCTCAGCAAGAAATAGAGATGACTACTCTGGCTGCCTTCCCAACAAGTGCACATCTTCTCCTATAGGGTCTATGTATTCTTCATAGTAGTTATACAATGCCTGTAAACGTCCCTCTGATATTATTGTTATCTTACATATGTGTGATGTTAGAATCCTCATGATGGTTTAGGGTTGCTAGTTGCTGTATTATAGATAAAGTGGCCTTGTTTAATTATCATATGTTCCACTAGTTTAAAAAAGCAATGAAACCCTTATAAAACTGTATGAGGTCTCGCTGGTAAAGCATAGAAAATGCTGATGGCTTCAAGGGCCCTTCTGTGCGGTATAAGAGGCGGTTTAAGCACTCATACAGAGGACTTTAGCTTGTTGGTTGCAGTCCCCTCTAGGTGGCGCTGTTGCTTGAACATTTTCCAGAACACTAATTACTAGAGATGAGCGAACTGGGTTCGGGGTTCGAGTCGATCCGAACCCGAAGGTTCGGTATTTGATAAGCGGGGGCTGCTGAACTTGGATAAAGCTCTAAGGTTGTCTGGAAAACATGGATACAGCCAATGACTATATCCATGTTTTCCACATAGACTTAGGGCTTTATCCAAGTTCAGCAGCCACCGCTAATCAAATGCCGAAAGTTCGGGTTCGGATCGATTCGAGCATGCTCCAGGTTCGCTCATCTCTACTAATGACCAATTCCTTGGGCTACATTCACACCTTAGTATATTTTCAAGGATGAAATTCATGATCAGCGTTTCTTTCTCCACAATTCATAATATCATCCGTAGGGCATATGTATTGTGCTCCGTAATTTGCGGGGGCATAAAATGATGATGTCAATAACTGTCGCAACCAGCCAGGAGGAGATTAAATGGTGAAGTCACAGAATTACGGAACACAATTACCGAATGATTAGGTGTTCTCTGCAAAATGCGCAGGCTTCCATAGACTTTTATGGGAGTCTCTGTATCGCAATTGCAGACTGCATTACAACCAGTCCTGCTTTGCGGATCCGCAATAATAGAGGATGTTTAAATTGTACCATAGGAGTTAATGGGTTACAAAGTACTCCCAACCCGCAAATACTGAGAACTCACACAGACTGTGAATAAGGCCTTAGAATTTAAATGTTAGGACTCTCATGTGACTGTTCCCCTCACAAAGGCTGAGTTTGTCACATCAACCTACTGTATGCAAAGTGTTGGCTTCATGCTACGCCCCACAACTCTGTATTACTAATCAAGAAAAGTGATCACACCCATGTTTATTAGGAGAGGGACTTTTTTGTACTTTTAACTAAAACTTTTTTTTTTTACACTTTTTAAATCTCCCCAGAAAATATGTGTATTTTACCATTAGATTGCGGATACTAATCAATCAGTGTAATCGCCACTCTGTAATAGCCTAAGAACCGTATTACATGGCCCGATCACTATAGTAAATGAGCGCCAATCTGCTAGATTGGGGCACATTTACTGAGCCTATTACATGGCTTGATTATTGTGCAGCAAGGGCTGTATATATATATATATATATATATATATATATATATATATATATCATTAGTGATGTCCGTGCAGCCCTTTCTTTAAGTGAAGTTCATACATGACCTCTGCCCACTTCCCGATGCTCCTGCCCGCAGCCTCCGGTGAAAGTGCAGTGAAGTGCTAGGTGTAGAGGGGGCGAGATGTTGCTGTACCGCTGAGACACTTGTCACGGTGGCCAGGAGTTGCATGCACCCACCCCTGGATGTAATGACACATATATTTTGCAATAGAATAAGTGCAGATGCAGCGCAGCAGTAATCACTGATGTGTTAATACGCCCCCCCTCGGACACACGGCAACTGGACCTTGGTAAGAAATGGCGTGAGGTTCAAGGTCTTGGTGCAGTGACAGAGAGTCCCACCTAAAAAAAACTTGTAAACTTTACTTAAAAGAGAGATCTTAGTGCAAACAGAGCTCAGGTACTTAGTTCAAAAATAATCAATACAATAGTCCATCAGGTAGATAGGTTAGATGAGAAGATACTGTAACAGATTATAGTGACTAGATAGGAGCGCCCTTGCCTAGTGTACTATGTACTCTGCCGGGATGTGGTGAAGTGTTGAGAAGTGTTTGAAGAATCCTTAGACTCACGTATGGATGAGTCTAGTTATCTCACCTAACCGTCTTCTGTCCCACAGTGTTGGGTTTCTATCCTATTGGAGTAATACAAGACCCAGGTCTCTACTCTGGGTGGAGCTGGCTTGTAAGAAGCTGAGCGTCTTGTCAGAAGAGAGCGGCTGAACGTGCACTGTGCTCTACTGCAGGTCCAGTCTTGAGTTTGTCTGTCCATTTTCTAAGGTGGTCATCTGTCCTGTTTTGCTAGTCTTTCCTTGGCGTAGGAAAGAATGAAAACTCCCTTATCTACGGTTTCCCTAAGGGTCTGGTCTAGCAACCCATGAAGGATGGGAAGCTAGTGTCAGAAACAACTATATACATGTCCTGTCTGGCCTGTACCCAAGCACTAACTGCTCACTAAAAGGAAGTAGTTAATAGAGATGTGTATGTGTAGCTAGAACTGAGTGTTATCTGCAGCTGTGCTGTGTGAGAGTGACATCCAGTGGTTGGAGTAAGGAACAGCGGCCTCCTGTCCTAACCTGTCACACTAGCGTAATACAGTTTTAAGAAGAGAAGAAAAAACACGTAGTGGTGCACTACAGAAATCTTAATACTTCACTGTACCAAGACATAGTAGACAATTGTGCTTTCAACTTTGTGAAACAGTTTGGGTTTGGCCCTTTTCAGTTCCAGCATGACTGTACCCCAGTGCCCACAGCAAGGTCTATAAGGACATGGAGGGGGAGTCTGGTGTGGAAAAACTGAGCCCTGACCCCCAACCCCATCCAATATTTTAAGGGTGAACAAGAATAGAGACTGTGCGCGTGGTCCCCTGCTTGATGCCCCAAAATCTTTCTCCATTGAGGATAGATAGATAGATAGATAGATAGATAGATAGATAGATAGATAGATAGATAGGCCCAGTTACTATAAATTGCCATGCTGCTGTTGTGGTGGGTCCCCGCAGCCTCATTTCAGTAATTCTGATAATAAATAAAAGAGTATATTATAAGTGTTGCACATCAAAAAGACTGGTAGCGGTAGAATCAACACTTTTAAGATAATGATGTCTGCCTTATTTCCATGGGTATAATTTACTTTTAATACATTTGATTCATTATTATACACTCCTGCTAATTGGGAGCACGGATATTCCCTTTGAATAATAAGGGATTAATCGGGAGGGAGTGTCTGGTCAGCGCCATCACATTATGAGAGGGAGCCGCCAAAATGTGGAGGAAACCTTTGCCAGCTATCAAGGTGGAAATTGTTGGGAAGAATCCTCTTCAGGGGGATGGGTTGTATGTAATCTCAGTTAGGAAGGTAGAATAATTTACCTATGGCATCTCGTCACTGGCGGGCCGCGGGTGGCAGGACATCTGATGAGGCGTCTGGTACATGGGTGGATGAACAATACCTATCACCTATGCGGCAAGGCCCAGGGCAGTGGAGGGGCCCTCTAGGCTGAGGCTCAGAGTCCCAACCTGAAGGGCCCCTCTGATGACGTGGGCCCCTGTGCGGCTGAACTAGCTGCACAAGTGATATGTCCGCCACTGGTGTGAACCCAGCTAAAGAGAATTGGTTAGTACCTATAGCAAAACCAAGCAAACATACAATTTAAGCTCCATACAAGGTGTTGGCCTTGAACTGAGTCACCTCTCCGCCCATGGTGGTGGAACGGCAGCCTAGGGGACTGTCTCCATTGTGAAGTACAGAAACCTCACAGCTATAGATGAGCGCAACTCCAGCATGTTCAAGTCTGATCGTTCAGCATTTGATACCAGTGGCTGAAGAAGTTGGGTGCAGCTCTAGGGAGTCTTGAAAAACACAACACAGATATAGGCCATAGGCTGTATCCATGGTTCCCAGGACTCCCTAGCAGGGGCAGATTAACTGTACTATGGGCCCCGGGCTGTTCACCAAGCTTGCCCCCCCCCCCAACCCACTGTTACTATGGCAGCACTAACTTAAGTCTTATTCCTACATAATGCAGACTGTACAGGACCTGTGGTGACATCATTGTCACATGATAAGGTCCTTCAATATATTCTCCATTGTTACTGCATTGTCTCTTGGCTGCAGTTTTGCCCTGATCTGTGCAAAATTGCAGTAAAAAGTTGTGTTCATCTCTAGTTAGTAACAATACAGAATGCAGCACCATATATGAAGATGACATCACAGCTCTCCAGAACATGTATAGTCCAGCAGTACAGATAATGTTGATGCAGGCGCCAGGAAATCTGTAACTGCTCCTTGGCCCGGTGTTTATCTGGCGCTGTCCTGATAGCGCTCGGCAGGGTTGATAAACGGCCTCTGCACTTCTGCAGTTCAGGACTTTAGAAACTTTAAATTGCTTTGGGCCAGTGGAATTCTCGGTGGTGTTTCCCTCTGTGAATCTGCAGACAGAGCATTGCCCACATTTACTCGACAGAAATCACAAGTGCTCTTTATTGCGCATTAAAGAAAAAACAGGCATGTCACATTTCCAGGGCTCAGTAGAGAAATCTGCGAGTCGCTGTCCAATTTCCGGTGGCCACTGATATGAACTGCACGTATAGGGGCTATGCAGGGTTAGAATTATGGAGATGCTTTTTCTCAGAGACTCACTCAGTTTGTGTGAGGTATTGCAGCTTAGTTCTATTGAAGTGAATGGAGCCAGGTAGCAATACCACACACAACCTGAGGACAGGGGTGGTGCTGTTTTGGAGCAAAGTAACTGTTGTCCTAGTCTTGGGTAACCCTTTCAACCCCGTCCCGCCGCCACACTATTAATTAATATGCAGCCTATGCCCGATGCTGCAGCAACGTTAATTAATGATCCTGGATGACACAGGCGCAGGAGCTGCGCCTGTGTCATCCGCGGCGGGTCCCGGCTATCAGTGATAGCCGGGGACCCGCCACAACTCTCAGCACCAGAGCCGCGCTCCGGTGCTGAGAGTTAACCCTATAGATACTGTGTCGATATAACTGCAGCATCTATAGGGCTCCAGACAGAGAATTCTCCCTCTACAGAGGGAGAATTCTCTGTCAGGTGTCCATCAGGGCTCTGCGAAGTGACCGTAGAGCCCCGATGGTAACCATGGAAGCCTCAGGCATCCGGTTTCCTGGCTACAGAAACTGGCGGGGGCCATGAGGGAAGGGAAGGCTTGAGCTCTGCCCCCTCCCCTCTCTCCCCTGCCGCTGTTACAAGATGAATAACACAGTGCAATACAAAGAAGTCATGTGTAGAGAGAAGTACATATCATAGGGGTTGTCTTATGGATATGTAAATCAAATAATAGCAGGATCCACAAGTATACAAAACCTAGTACTTAAATAGGTTGTCTAACAATGAAAACGATTTTCAAGTAAATAAATTATCATATATTGATGAAATATATATAACGTTTTACCTTTTGGTGAACTTTGATGCCCAGGAGCTCGCTCTTGCTCTCTCTCTCTAGCTAAGCCCCACCAACAGTTCTTGTGTTCTGTCTTGGTCTGTCTGTTACAAGAGATGGAATTCTCCTAACAACAGATTGCAGAACAGTAAGATACTTAGTGGACAGGAAGTTTATGTTTTTTTCTCTGGAATAAGGAGTCATTTTTTGAAGTGATTTACAACTATGTTAGAAATCAATTATCTAATAGTAGGAAGTTGTTTGAAATTAGGCCATTTAAGGTTACATTATATAAGAATTAGGCTTGTGACACACATAGTGGTTTCTTAAGAACCATATCTGGCCATCATATATCTTAAATATAGCATTTTCTGCAAGCTAAATCTGTAATTTTCTTTTCCTTCCGAGCCTAATGTCTATGGTGTCTCCACACAGAGAAGAGGAGATCCTGCACTATCCTTGTGCACAGCCTAAAGAGCAGCTGCAAAAGCAGCATAATGGCTATAACGGAGCTGTAGCGAGCAGTTTAAACTGTATTTCTGTATTTAAACTGTATTAAACTGTCTGTCTCTATGTACCGAGGAACTATACCCCTCCTCCCATCTCTCTCCTCCCTCCTCCATTGAGTTGCCATCCCTATATCTTGATCCCTGAGCTAGCCACAGGACAGTACTTACAGAGAATGTGTCATTAGAAAATTTACTTATTATGTTAATAGTGTCTTTATGTTAAACATATTTTTAAAAGGATTTTTGGTGCCATTTTTTCTAATTTTCCATTTTTTTTTAAACAATATTATAAAATAACCCTGGTATCTTGCAGTTTTCATTCTCACCACCGGGGCTAAAACTTAGCTGAGACTCCCTGTTCTGTCTGTAAAGATAAGAGGAGGCTGCTGTAAAGTGATTTGTACAGCATTGCAGCGTCATGTGACACCAATAGATAGAGAAGACAATAGCATCTGCCTATGGAAAGACGTTTTCAAAGGTCACAGAGCGTGCCCAGTAATGTTTTATATTAATTTCAAGTCTGTCTATTGTCATCTATGTCCATGAGTCTTGCTGTAAAGCATGTTACTAAATGCTATTAAGAACAGACCAGGCAGATGACAGATGGCAGCCCATAATAATGTACAAAAAGTGCAATAAAAGAAAATTCAAGTGACATATTGCCTTTAAGAGTGAAAGTCCTGGTAACAGGAGAAGGAAGAATTTTTGTCGTATAAAATATATTAAAAAGCTGGAACAACAGTGTCTATTTCTGGTTCCTCATCTTTCGATAGGAAGTGGGAGAAATATCCATAGCGTACACATAGTTTTGTACATGATAGTGTAAGGTTAGTGGCCCATTCACTAGGTACCATAGTGCCCCCTAGCTTATTGTTATAGCAATGATATACACTGGCTTCTTTTTGAGATCCGGTAATAAATTCAGACCTGCGTATAGCAGATAACAGCTCACAGGTATGGGGATATTTTTCATGTTTTTATGTAAAACTCATTAAGAAAATACACATTTTCAATTTATTTTTTTTCTCCTTTAAAGCTATAGTATTGCTGTATGAGAATGTCAGGTGCGCGGAGCTCTTGCGGACATGAGCCATCCACATTTATGACTAACAGATGTTCACAGACACCCTCCAGATCACACCACAAGATCATTCAATAAGAGCGCCGGGACAGGTGCCGAGGAGATATTTTCGACACCAGTATCGCAGTTTTTTTCTTTTTTTTTTTCTTGGAGACACAGATAGTTGGCAAGAGCTGCTCAAGAGACTGTGCTCATGTCTGCAAGGGAGTGATAGCATGCGGAGCTGGAGGAAAACTGTATCCGCCGCACAAACGCTGTATTAAAGGGGTTATCCAGAGAAAATGTTTTTCTTTCAAATCAACTGATATCATAAAGTTATACAGATTTGTAATTTACTTCTATTAAAAAATCTCATGTATTCCCATACTTATTAGCTGCTGTATGTCCTGCAGGAAGTGTTGATTTATTTTCAGTCTGACACAGTGCTCTCTGCTTACATCTCTGTCCCTGTCAGGAACTCTGTCTCGGTTTTCTACGAATCCCCATAGAAAGCCTCTCCTGCTCTGGACAGTTCCTGTCTCGGCCAGAGATGTCAGCAGAGAGCACTGTGTCAGACTGGAAATAAATCAACACTTCCTGCAGGTCATACAGCAGCTAATAAGTATGGAAAGACTTGAGATATTTTAATAGAAGTAAATTACAAATATCTATAACTTTATATCAGTTGATATGAAAGAAATAGATTTTTGCTGGACAACACCTTTAAGCCCCAGTTAGCAGTATATGGGATATTGATAATATACTGGCAGTGACGAGCAAATATGTTCGTAAATGTCGCTAAATTTTTGTGTTCGCCGATCATGAACAATTTGTTTGATGATCAGAATGGTTATAATGATCATTTTTTAACATATTCAAACTTCCGAACGTACGCCACTGCGTAATTTACGCTTTGCCCCTGATAATCTGTATGCATGTGCGTAGATCGAAACATAACCTTTACTGCACGTTTGTTTTTTGTTTGTGAATGTATGGCAAACACCAACAGATTACAATCATTTTTTTTATGTTCGTGATCGGAATCCCAACCGAACATCGGAATGTTCGCTCATCACTAAATACTAGCCCCCATTATACTCAGCGAATTGGGGGAGATTTATCAAAAAGTGAAACTGGCTCAGTTGCCCCTAGTAACCAATCAGATTCCACCTTTCATTTTTTTAAAGAGCCTGTGAGGAATGAAAGGTGGAATCTGATTGGTTGCTAGGGGCAACTGAGCCAGTTTCACTTTACACCATGTTTGATAAATCTCCCCCATTGTCTCCATGTCTAGCCTGACCATGGGGTCTAGCGACCAAGAGCATTATAGGCATCTATGATGATGTTAGTTTGAGTCATTAGACCAATTGGACCAATACATAATACAGATGAAGAAATGTGGCCCTATAATGATCATCCTAAACATGTAAAATGATCTCATCGAGGATTATTATCACTATGAATATTCTCTATGGCTTAAGAAACTGTTATAAGTATCCAGTTAGCAGAGCTGACTTTGCCATTTGGCACTATGTAGAATGATGTCATAATGTAAAAACAGAAAAAAAAAAAAAAATCATCCCACCACCATGGCTGGCTGCACAGGAGCAGAGAGCATAGATCAGTGGTGCACAACCTGCCCCCCTACAGCTTGGTCAGCCAAACAATAAGCATGATGGGGAGGGGGGGGGTTCTATTATATGCTGGCACCAAGAAACAACATAGTCTTAAAGTTCCAAGGAAATAGTTAGATTTAAATTTTATTTTTATTTGAATTGATATAAGCAAAAACTAAGAAAAAAACACTAACAATGAGTTGCTTATATGGATTTATGGGTGGTGAAACCTTTTTTCAATTGAACATATATTGATAAATAAAAATAAACATATATTGGTAAATAAAGTTATTTTACTACTAGAGATGAGCGAACCTGGAGCATGCTTGAGTCCATCCGAACCCGAACTTTTGGCATTTGATTAGCGGTGGTTGCTGAACTTGGATAAAGCCCTAAGGCTATGTGGAAAACATGGATATAGTCATTGGCTGTATCCATGTTTTCCAGACAACCTTAGAGCTTTATCCAACTTCAGCAGCCCCAGCTAATCAAATGCAGAACGTATGGGTTCAGATCGACTCGAACCCTAACCCGGTTCGCTCATCTCTATTTACTACCTATCGGTGGTCTTTCTTGCTTTCCTTCTGATACAAACTGTCTGCTGTGTTATCTCCATTGCCCCACATTCTATAATGGCCAGTTCTATCTCCCTCCAACTGTGTGAAAGCCTCCTGTGGGTATAGTGGACAGGGTTAGAGTCAATAGTGCTGACTGAAACCCCAGCTAGAGTGTACAGTCTGATACAGAATGTACACCAGACAGGAAGTAGAGACAGCAGCACAGACAGTTTGCCTATCTATCTATTATCTATCTATCTATCTCCTATCTATCATCTATCTATCTATCTATCTATCTATCTATCTATCTATCTATCTACATATCTCCTATCTATCTATCTATCTATCTATCTATCTATCTATCTATCTATCTATCTATCTATCTATCTCCTATCTATCTATCCATAGAATCTGCTACATTAGAAGCCATTTGGTTTGCACGTCTTCTGTCTTAGCCCACCTGGTGCAATGTTTGGGGTACACTGTCCCCGCTGGGGGTGTAGTCCTATATACTAGATAGAAGTGCAAACTAAGGAACATTAGTTGGATTACTAATTAGAAGAATTTCTGGTTTTGTACTTAAAATAAATAAATCCATCCAAGAGAAATAAAAGTCTGACTTTTTGGAAATATTACAGAGACATTTTTTCATTAACTGAGCTGCATGTGATTACACGAAATAAAACACAACCAGGATCAATAAGAGAGAAATGCTTCCTGGCTTTTATGCTGTATTGCATTATTGAACATGTTTACCTTCTATACAACAGGGGAATAGCATACTTTCTTTGGCTTAAAGGGGTATTCCCAGTTCTTAAAGTGATGGCAAATGCCAGTACTCTATGATCTGTGGGGGTCTGACATCTGGTAACCTCAATGATTGTGAGAAAGAAGAGAAGAGAAGACTGAAACACCGATTCAGCACTGCAGACCCTTTACTATTTACCTACACAGCGACTCCTGAAATGTACAGTACAATTCTACTGAAGGGGATAGACAGATAGATAGATAGATAGATAGATAGATAGATAGATAGATAGATAGATAGATAGGAGATAGATGATAGATAATAGATAGATAGATAATAGATAGATAGATAGATAGATAGATAGATAGATAGATAGATAGATAGGAGATAGATAGATAGATAGATAGATAGATAGATAGATAGATAGATAGATAGGAGATAGATAGGAGATAGATGATAGATAATAGATAGATAGATAGATAGATAGATAGATAGATAGATAGATAGATAGATAGATAGATAGATAGGACATAGATAGATGATAGATAGATAGATAGATAGATAGATAGATAGATAGATAGATAGATAGGAGATATATAGTAGATAGATAGGAGATAGATAGATAGATAGATAGATAGATAGATAATAGATAGATAGATAGATAGATAGATAGGAGATAGATAGATAGATAGATAAATAATAGATAGGAAATAAAAAGATAGATAGATAGATAGATAGATAGATAGATAGATAGATAGATAGATAGATAGTAAATAGATAGATAGATAGATAGATAGTAAATAGATAGATAGATAGATAGGAGATAGATAGATAGATAGATAGATAGATAGATAGATAGATAGATAGGAGATAGATAGTAAATAGATAGATAGATAGATAGATAGATAGATAGATAGATAGATGATAGATGATAGATAGATAGATAGATAGATAGATAGATAGATAGATAGATAGATAGGAGATAGATAGGAGATAGATGATAGATAATAGATAGATAGATAGATAGATAGATAGATAGATAGATAGATAGATAGATAGATAGGACATAGATAGATGATAGATAGATAGATAGATAGATAGATAGATAGGAGATAGATAGTAGATAGATAGGAGATAGATAGATAGATAGGAGATAGATAGATAGATAGATAGATAGATAGATAGATAATAGATAGATAGATAGATAGATAGATAGATAGGAGATAGATAGATAGATAGATAGATAGATAGATAGATAAATAATAGATAGGAAATAAAAAGATAGATAGATAGATAGATAGTAAATAGATAGATAGATAGATAGATAGTAAATAGATAGATAGATAGATAGATAGATAGATAGATAGATAGATAGGAGATAGATAGATAGATAGATAGATAGATAGATAGGAGATAGATAGTAAATAGATAGATAGATAGATAGATAGATAGATAGATGATAGATAGATAGATAGATAGATAGATAGATAGATAGATAGATAGATAGATAGGAGATAGATAGAAGATAGATAGATAGATAGATAGATAGATAGATAGGAGATAGATAGATAGATAGATAGATAGATAGATAATAGATAGATAGATAGATAGATAGATAGATAGATAGGAGATAGATAGATAGATAGATAGATAGATAGATAATAGATAGGAAATAAAAAGATAGATAGATAGATAGATAGATAGATAGATAGATAGTAAATAGATAGATAGATAGATAGATAGATAGATAGATAGATAGGAAATAGATAGATAGATAGATAGATAGATAGATAGATAAGAGATAGATAGTAAATAGATAGATAGATAGATAGATAGATAGATAGATAGGAGATAGATAGATAGATAGATAGATAGATAGATAGATAGATAGATAGATAGGAGATAGATAGATAGATAGATAGATAGATAGATAGATAGATAGATAGATAGGAGATAGATAGATAATAAATAGATAGATAGATAGATAGATAGATAGATAGATAGATATATAGATAGATAGATAGGAAGAGATAATCCACAGCACTCGTTGGTAGTGAAAAAAGCTTGTGAGTTTATTCCATGTGAAAAATATTAATTCCAAACAAAGTGTGATCAAAAAGCAAGGTGCAGCATACAAAAGAAAAACGGGAGCAACGTTTCAGCGAACAACCTTCGCCATTTTCAAGCACGGCCAGTGAACATGTGAATCAGCTTTAAATACAAGTGAAACAAAAAAGCAAGACATTCTATTGGTTTGCAGCAGTGTCCATCAAGTGTCCTTTTTGCAGGTGAAAATTAACTCCATCGTGTCCTGGTGAGTCCATGTGAGTCCACAGTAAGGAATAGATATACACAAAAACACTACTCATATCCCCTCAAGTGAAAAGCAAACGTGATAAAGGGGCTTGTAAATGATGAAGTCATTCCATACAAAAAATTACTGTTAAATAAATCATACACGGCATCCAGAAAATCCTCATAGTGTATAAGACAAGACCTGGGCTCAGATCATCAGCTGAGCAAGATGGTAATGAATGCATGAATAGAACACTCCTAGCAGACCACTGATAACACACAAATGCATAGTGTGAACAGATGCAGATTTGTGGCTGTGCTTTGCTGTACCTAGTCGGGCACCAATGGGACGGCTCCATCACTGAAGTCATTCCTCTGGTCGGGAATCCACTCGCTCGAACCGCATGGGGGGAAACCGCCTACAGTGTGCACAGCGTCATCCCAACACCCGTACCTAGCCCCTCCGGGCGTTACTACAGTGTCGCTTTGCCACTAGTCTGAACAGGAACATAGGTTTAAATTTCCAGCTGTCATGGCGAAAGTGAAAGATAAGTTACTAGGTCCGTCTTACATATTGAGGAATATCCAGCCGTGTTGAATTAATTTCTAAGGATAAAAGATACAAAAGGTAAGTATATAACATAATTTCAGTTTATCATACATTTAGTAAAAATTGAAAACAATAAGTCATAGATGATTACCATGTTCACAAAAAAAAAAATTCTCATCACACATTGACACTGTGTATCCAGTAAGAACGTGGGCAAACTATATTTCCTATTTAAACATATTCGGATGGACTTGTTTAAATATGTTTAAATAGGAAATATACAGTTTGCCCACGTTCTTACTGGATACACAGTGTCAATAGTAACTTATCTTTCACTTTCGCCATGACAGCTGGAAATTTAAACCTATGTTCCTGTTCAGACTAGTGGCAAAGCGACACTGTAGTAACGCCCGGAGGGGCTAGGTACGGGTGTTGGGATGACGCTGTGCACACTGTAGGCGGTTTCCCCCCATGCGGTTCGAGTGAGTGGATTCCCGACCAGAGGAATGACTTCAGTGATGGAGCCGTCCCATTGGTGCCCGACTAGGTACAGCAAAGCACAGCCACAAATCTGCATCTGTTCACACTATGCATTTGTGTGTTATCAGTGGTCTGCTAGGAGTGTTCTATTCATGCATTCATTACCATCTTGCTCAGCTGATGATCTGAGCCCAGGTCTTGTCTTATACACTATGAGGATTTTCTGGATGCCGTGTATGATTTATTTAACAGTAATTTTTTGTATGGAATGACTTCATCATTTACAAGCCCCTTTATCACGTTTGCTTTTCACTTGAGGGGATATGAGTAGTGTTTTTGTGTATATCTATTCCTTACTGTGGACTCACATGGACTCACCAGGACACGATGGAGTTAATTTTCACCTGCAAAAAGGACACTTGATGGACACTGCTGCAAACCAATAGAATGTCTTGCTTTTTGTTTCACTTGTATTTAAAGCTGATTCACATGTTCACTGGCCGTGCTTTAAAATGGCGAAGGTTGTTCGCTGAAACGTTGCTCCCGTTTTTCTTTTGTATGCTGCACCTTGCTTTTTGATCACACTTTGTTTGGAATGAATATTTTTTCACATGGAATAAACTCACAAGCTTTTTTCACTACCAACGAGTGCTGTGGATTATCTCTTCCTATATTTACTACAGCCTTTGGTCAAGGCAAGATCCACTGGCACCATCTCATCCATGGAGTGCTGCTGAATTATCTTTCTAAATAGATAGGAGATAGATAGATAGATAGATAGATAGATAGATAGATAGATAGATAGATAGATACATAGATAGATAGATAGATAGATAGATAGATAGGAGATAGATAGATAATAGATAGATAGATAGATAGATAGATAGATAGATAGATAGATAGATAGGAGATAGATAGATAGATAGATAGATAGATAGATAGATAGGAGATAGATAGATAGATAGATAGATAGATAGATAGATAGATAGATAGGAGATAGATAGATAGATAGATAGATAGATAGATAGATAGATAGATAGATAAATAGATAATAGATAGATAGATAGATAGATAGATAGATAGATAGATAGATAGGAGATAGATAGATAGATAGATAGATAGATAGATACATAAATAATAAATAGATAGAAGATAGATAGATAGATAGATAGATAGATAGATAGATAGATAGATAGATAAATAGATGGATAGATCTGATTATTCTGTAACACTTGGTTATTGTCCCCGGTAAATATTAGACAGTTTTCAGCCTCTCAGACACAATAGGAGAAAGTTATTGGATTTTCTTTTGTGATTCACAAAGCAATTTGTGTAAATGTGAAGCTTCCACCCGAGCAATGATACAGTCTGGTTTATTGCCATTCAACTATTATCTCCCCCCCCCCCCTCCATTCTTTGTAAGTTCTGTACGATGTGACTTGTGTTTCCATGAGAACGGGTTTGGCTTTAACATGAGGAGTGTGCGGAGGACGGGGGCAGACGCGGCTCCTGAACTTTGTGACAACACTTTTGTGCCTGTAATGAGGCTGTACAATGTATTGTGGAGGTGCCGTAGCTTTACTACACATTACTTCTGCAGCCTAAACAATCCCCTCATTATAGAGCGGGGTCTCGGCTGAGCTCTACACATATACCATTAGAATACGGTATATTTACTACACTGCAATAAAGCGAGGAGCTATTATAGGACAGATACAAAGGCTGGCCTCACTTCACACTACTTTATACATAAAAGACACCATTCTGTTACACATACAAGAGTTTTAACCCCTTTGCATCCATGTTCAAACCATAATGTCTTTCCTTCGTCTTCTGACAGCAATGGGTCCAGTTACTTGATCAGGCGCTGGAGCGATCAGTAGTATAATATATAGCCGTCAGTGCACAACAACAATTGACATCAGTGAAAACTCTAATCCCAGTCACTAAACCCCTTGACATAGTGTTACGTGTAGAGATGAGCGAACCGGGTTAGAGTCCATCCGAACCCGAACTTTCGGCATTTGATTAGCTGGAGCTGCTGAACTTGGATAAAGCTCTAAGGTTGTCTGGAAAACATGGATACAGCCAATGACTATATCCATGTTTTCCACATAGCCTTAGGGCTTTATCCAACTTCAGCAGCCACCGCTAATCAAATGCCGAAAGTTCGGTTTCGGATCGTCTCGAGCATGCTTGAGGTTCACTCATCTCTAGTTACGTGCTGCAGAAACGGTGCAGATTTGCTATGGACATGTGGTCAAATATGGTAACTTTTATACGTCGACAAAAGTTACTTTTTAAAAGAAGTTGTCCAGATTTGGAAAACATGGCAGCTTTCTTTCAAAAACAGCATCGCTTCTGTCCTCCATTTGGCTTTTGCAGCTCAGTTCCTTTAAAGTTAATGGAGCTAAATTGTAATTCCACACACAACCCGAGGACAGGGGTACCTCTGTTTTTGCCAGACCCAGACAATTTTAGGGCCCATTAAATCCTATGTGTGCATCCGTGTCGTCATCCGTGCCATAATCCTTGCCTCAAAAAATAGGGCAGTACATCGTGCAGATAGTGGCACGGATGCTTCCCCCCACTCTTGTCACCCACTCCCATCCCCCCACTCATGTCACCGGCTCCCATCTCCCCTGCTCTTTTTACTTGCTCCTATCTCCCCCGCTTCTTTCAATGGCTCCCATCTCCCCCGCTCCTGTCACTCCCTCCTGTCACCCACTCCTGTCTCTACCACACTCCAGTCACACGCTCCTGTCACTGCTCCTGTCTCCCCACTCCTGTTACTGCTCCCATATCTCCCACTCCTGTCACCGCTCCTGTCTCCCCAGCTCCTGTCACCGCTCCCGTCATGCGCTCCTGTCTTCAGTGCTCCTTTCACCGTTCCTCTCTCCCCAGCTCCTGTCACTGCTCCCATCTTCCCCACTCCTGTCACCGCTCCCGTCTCCCCAGCTCCTGTCACCGCTCCCGTCTGTACCACGTTCCAGTCACACGCTCCTGTCTTCAGTGCTCCTGTCACCATTCCTCTCTCCCCAGCTCCTGTCACTGCTCCCATCTTCCCCGCTCCTGTCACCGTTCCTGTCTCCCCCGCTCCTATCACCGTTCCTCTCTCCCCCGCTCCTGTCACCACTCCTGTCTCCCCAGCTCCTATCACCGTTCCTACTGTATCTCCCCAGCTCCTGTCACCCACTCTTCTGACCCAACCCAGTTTATCCAATCGATTGCAAGACTGCTTTTCACGGAGAGGACAAAATCACACTACGTGAAAAACAGTGGACATGTGAACAAGGCCTTACAGATCAGTTAAAATTAAAGGAATTGAGCTGAGCTGCAAAACTAAACTTATCCATGGAATGGGGTGGTGCAATTTTTTTTTTAAAGGTCCTTTTTTGCTAATTCCGGTAAACCCTATAAAGTTTTTCTCACAAGCTACAAAGTTTACAATTTTAATTAAGTAACATAATGACTAGCAGATATTCAACGAAATTTCGCATTTGCATGTGTCCCTTTACAAAATCGGGTACAATGGAAGTATATCATGGTATTCATCGTGCTTTGTTATTTACGTCATGCAGGCTTAAATCAGCCAAAAATGTCACTCAGCCCTTCTAGCTATTTTTCTCTTTTCACTTTTTTAGACCATCACTCAATGGATTGTCACAGCTCTCGAATAATGCACGACACCGAGAAGGATGATAATAATAATGATGAATACGATAATTATGATGAACTGGTAGCCAAGTCCTTGTTGAATCTTGGCAAAATAGCTGAGGATGCGGCATACAGAGCCAGGACAGAATCTGAAATGAACAGCAATACATCTAATAGCATGGAAGACGACAGCGACAAGAACGAGAACGTGGGACGGAAAACAGAGCTTAGTTTAGACTTGGACAGTGATGTTGTTAGGGAAACAGTGGATTCCCTCAAGCTGTTGGCACAAGGACATGGTGTGGTACTTTCTGACAACCTCAATGATAGGAATTACATTGACAATTCATCCCATGAAGATACGAGGAATATGAACTATTTGACGTTGGGCAAACCTACGAATAATGGGCATGGCGAGAAAATGGTGGAGGAGAGCGACGAGGAGGTGTGCTTGAGCAGTTTGGAATGCTTACGTAACCAATGTTTCGACCTTGCACGAAAACTTAGCGAAACTAATTCAGATAGAAGTCAGCAACAATGTATGGGTATGAGAATGCCTCGGGAGGACGAAGACTATTCTGATCGAATGCCGGACAGGAATTATTCCGACATGATGAACTTAATGAGACTTGAAGAGCAATTGAGCCCCAGATCAAGAACTTTTTCTAGCTGTGCAAAAGAGGACGAGTGCATGGAAAGAGATGATGATACTACCTCCATCACCTCCGACAGGTCAGAAGAAGTCTTTGATATGACAAAAGGGAATCTGACACTGCTAGAAAAAGCCATAGCCCTGGAAAGTGAGAGAGCAAAAGCGATGAGGGAAAAGATGGCCATGGAAGCTGGGAGACGAGACAGCATGAGAATTTGTGATGACCATACCATGAGACACCTCTCAGGGGAGGAAAGAAGGCCAAAGTCCACTGATGGCCACATCAAAAAGCCATGTTATACAAAAGGTAATGCATGATTATTTCTACCTACATTTACCCAAGTGGCCATATTGGGGCTTCGAGTCCTAGCCCGATGCCCAGTCTTATGTCATGACCTGGTAGCGTTATAAATCAAAGAGTTTGGTTCATTAGTCCATGGTCAGGACTCAACTTGTGGCCATAATATGGACAAAAACATTTGTTTTTTTACCATGCTTTTGCTCCACTGGTCCATAGATCATCATACGAGGTCTTATAGCTTTCTAACTTTTGGTGGAATGGACACTATTTCTCCAATCACGTTACAAAAACCTGTTCAGATCCATACAGTTGTCCATAGAGGACAGAGTTAGAAGAGTCTATTTTTATTGTTGTTGTTGTTGGAAACCTTCCTTAGTCTATCAATAAAAATATATCATGGGCTTTAAAGGTAATGAATTGAGCATGGAAGAAAGGCTGAAAAAAAAAAGTGATGTAATTTAACTCTTTAAACTACACATGTTTTTGACTCTTTTATACACCCCACACACATTAAGCTTGTGTTGATCAAGACAGCTGATTTCCATTGGATGAGATAACATCTAGAAAATGAAAATATTTCCCCCAACAGATGATATCAGGGGGAAAAAAGTATTGTCCGCTTGTTCTTAAGGAGATGAGTCCATGCCAGAGGAGAGGCAACCTCTAGGTAAGATAGGCAAGACTAGGGATGAGCACATCTTGAACATGCTCAGGTCCAATCGTTCAGTGTTTGAATACCAGTGGTGGAAGAAGTTGGATGCAGCCCTAGGGAGTACTGGAAAACATGCATACAGCCTTTGGCCTATGGTTGTATCCATGTTTTCCAGGCAGCCTTAGGGTTGCATCCAACTTCTTTAGCCACTGGTAATTAAATGCTGAACAATCGGACTCGAGTTCTTACTATAGTGCAACAAGTAGTAGTAATTCTTCCCTAGACTTCCCCATTACTAGCAACACTCCTTGCATTGTGCCTCCAATAATAATAATGCTCCTGAGAGTTCCCTTTTGTGTACCAGTGTCAGTAAAAAAAAAAAAAAAATGCACAGTGCCCCCATTAGCGTTATTGCTCCTTGGATTGTGCCTCCAAAGATAATACTCCCGAGAGTTCTCTCATTAGTATGTGTCCTAATATAAGTACTCCCACCTAGGGCCATTATTAGAATAGTGTTCCCAGATAATGCTACCAGAGGTAATAATGCCCATTCACAGAGCCCCATACAAAATGTGCCATCCATTGTGCCACTAATAATAATAAGAATAATGCCCCTCCAACTTTCCACCATTAGCAATAGTTCAACTCAAGAATGTTCCATTAGTAGCTGTGCCCCCAATAATAATGGTCTCCCAGACTGTCCCCATGAGGAATAATGGTGCGAATTGTAATAGTAACCCCCATTAGTAATAGTGTCATCTATAATAATTATACTCCCCAGAATGCCCTCATTATTAATAGCCCCCTCCATAGTAATAGTGCTCCCTTAAGAGATAAAATTGTGTCTCTTTCAGCCCTTAAACCTCAAAAGGGGCTTGTGGGTTATGATGGTGAAAGGATAGGGCAGGAAGCTATAGGCTCACTTTGTCCAAGTACAAACAAAAAAAGCTATTGGTGTGCACTGAGCATTTAACCATATGGCACTCAACTTTCTCCTGCTAAAGAGGTTGTCCAGCAGAAAAAAAAAATTCTTTCAGATCAACTGGTGTCAGAAAGTTATATAGGTATGTTATTCACTTCTATTTAAAAAAAAAAATCACAAGTCTTCCAGTACTTATCAGCTGCTGTATGTCCTGCAGAAGGTGGTGTATTCTTTCCAGCCTGACACAGTGCTCTCTGCTGCCACCTCTGTCCATGAAAGGATCTGTCCAGAGCAGCAACAAATCCCCATAGAAAGCCTTTCATCTTGTCGACAATTCATGTCACTGAAAGAGGTGGCCACTGTGTCTGACTAGAAAAAAAAAACTAGACACAAAAAACTAGTACAGGAAGACTTGACATTCTATTTTTAAAAAGAAGTAAATTACAAATTTATACGACTTTCTGTCTCCTGTTGATTTGAAAGCTTCAGTGCACCTTTAAGTACTGTATACCACAAGGATGTACACTATGGCCCTATAATATTCTATGACTGTTGTTTTACTATTTTGTACAAGTCTGAGCTTGTATGGAGCCACAATATAGCCAAGTGCATGAGCCCTGGAAAAAAAACTAGATTTTTTATTATTATTATTATTATTATTATTATTATTATTGTTTAGGATACTGATTGCATCTATAATTGCTCTAGAATCTGGTATTGATCCTGACGTAACTAACACAGGTCTAATGTAACATAGACCATTCATGAATTGACAAGCTCCCCCATCCAAACATATTTTAGAATCTTTTTTTTTTTTTTTTTTTTTTTTTTTACCAGAATTAGGATGCTCATTATGAACCCATTTAAACCCGCTGGCTAATAGTGGGTGATTGATGAATTCTAATAATCAGCTTTTTATTCTATTTATTGCTAGGAGTTGATAATGAGCTTTGATGTAGTGAGCATCTACAGAGGGATGAATGTGCTCCTCAAGTGTCTTGCTGTGTATGTGAGGTACATGAATCCAGTGTCTCTAAATCACTCCCAACAATATGCAATTAATTCCACTTAGATTAATTGATGATCCCATTAGCCCCTTTGAATGAGATATTTTCAGTCTGGGAGAAGTGATATAGTCAGCAGTTTAATTATAGAGAAAGTTTATTTTCTTCCGTTTTTTGGAGACGAAGAAGAAAAATACAGCTTTGTTATCGGGTCGTGATCTCGTATTGGAATATTCAACAAGAATGAGGAAAACCTACGGATCCTGTAGGAGAAACATATGGAAACTACAGCAACCAATCAGATTGCACCTCTGATTTTTTAGGCTTCCTTTGGAAAATGTATGCTGTGGCATGATTGGTGGACACGGGCAGCTATTCCCTGTTTCCTTTGTTCAGGTTTTACACAGTTTTTACCTTTATTTTAGGAAGAAATAAAAAACTATGGCTGTAGTTGTAATTACATTAGATGTCGGAGAGACGATCAGTAAAACAAGTGGAGAGACGACCAGTCTGCCATATGCTCTTCTCCCCGCTCTGTGTCAAAGACCTAGACAGACTTATAAATTAGCATTGGAAGTCCGTCTAACGCTCTGCACATGTACTCTTCCCAACTCGTTCTCTTGATCAATCGAAGTCTAAACCCTCAGGCCCTATTACACAAAACGATTTTCCGCCGTATTCGGCCAATATCCGCCATTACGGCCGACAATCATTTTGTGTAATAGAAGACAACGATCAGCCAACATGAACAATGTCGGCTGATCGTTGAAGTCATTTGTCTTTCAACATGTTGAAAGACAAACGACTTATATAGCAGCGATCTGCTGCCATCGCTCCGTAGAATAGGAGCGGCGGTAGCAGACACTGCTATATGCTTTGGGCTGCCCGGACAATCTAGGGATCACCTTGGAAGCCCCCCCGCACCTCCCCGCCCTGTACTCACTCGCTCGCTGCCAACGCGTATATTAGTGTTGGCAGCGAGCAGGGAACAAGGAGCATGCGAGCACTGACGGCGCTTGCTTGCTCCTCTCTGTCGCCCCCCGTAATAGGGGCTTAAGACTCTGAGGCCCATTGCTTGAAAAAATATTCAAAAAAATAACAGCAGTTTTTCTTTTTAGGAGAATTTACACACAGCTTTTCATTGCAGAGTTTTATTGCGTTACTGGAGCCAAAGCCATCAGTCGATTCAAAAGGAATAGGAAGTATAAAATCAGGCAGGTATCGCCGCTATGTAATAGGACCTAGTTATGTAATAGGACCTAGTTATGGGCCCTATCACACAAAGGAATAATCATCTGAATTGGCCCAATGCGGGCATTTATAACTCCGTGTAATAGAGAAAATGATCAGAGGATGAAACAATCATTGGCTGATCGTTTCTTTATGGCCTGACCTAAAATCATGGGGCGACGAAAGCGCATTGTTATGCTTAATAGCACAATTTAACAAACCATTTAGCATGGCGATTTAACAAACAGTTTTTACAC
Organism: Dendropsophus ebraccatus; assembly: GCF_027789765.1. Taxonomy (NCBI): domain Eukaryota; kingdom Metazoa; phylum Chordata; class Amphibia; order Anura; family Hylidae; genus Dendropsophus; species Dendropsophus ebraccatus. The sequence continues at coordinate 132,969,961 of NC_091459.1, read as the reverse complement.
TACCTACCCACGTTCCCAGTCTCCTTATGCACTCTTCATGCTTTCTCCCCGGTCCTATGCGTAGCAGCTTCAGAGCAGCCTGTCTGAACTGACAAGCCACTCAGCCACTGCTGGTGATTGGCTGAGCGACCTGTCAGCTCGGATGGGCTGCTCTGAAGCTACAGCGCATGGGACCGGGGAGAAAGCATGAAGAGTGCATAAGGAGACTGGGAACGTGGATAGGTAGTGTAAAAACTGTTTAGGCAAAGGCTGCACAGACATCGCTAACAATATCTGTGCAGCCCTTGCTAAACGATTATAAGGCCGTGTAGTAGGCCCAGTAAACATGCAACAATCTAGCAAATCGGTGCTCATTTACAGTATTGATCAGTATTTTTCAGCAAAGACGGGCTCACTCTCCTCTAAATGCCCTTTTATCAAGCACACAGATTTGTTAATTTTCCCGAATGTGTTTTAGTACATGTATTTTTAAGCTTGCTTGGTGAGCATTGTGTTCGATCGGGCATCATGTTCCTTGAACGAGCTTGATGCTTGGCCGAGCACCTCGTGGTACTCGGGTGCTCGGGTGGCCTTACATATTATGTTTTTGCTCTAATTTTCATATATTCCATTCAAACATCCATTCAAGGGACATACCAAAATTTTTTAAAATCGAATAGAGTTATGCTGCATTTACACGGAACGATTATCGTTCGAATTTTCGCAATAATGATTGCATCTGAGCGATAATTGTTCCGTGTAAACACAGCGAACGGTCAAGCGACGAGCAAGAAATCGTTCATTTTGATCTTTCAACATGTTCTCAAATCGTCGTTCGTCGTTCGCTAAAAATTCACAGATCGCCTAGTGTAAACAGTCTTTCAAAGATTCCCCTTATATGAAAGATGGGCTTAAGCGATCTTAAGAACAATTGCAATTTTTCTTACAAATTTTCTAATGATTTATTTGTCTAAACGCTGATTGTATTAAAAACCAAATTGTTGCTTCAAAATCGTTAAACAATCGATTATGCAAAGTATCGCTTCGTGTAAACGCAGCATAACCAGGCATCGTCCGCTCTGCCAAACAGCGGGCACCTGGTTAAATGCTTAAGTCTCCTATTGATTTCAATTGTGTTCATTACTCGAGTTGCGCACTCGAGCATTGAAAAAGGCTCCACTTGAATAACGAACACTCAAGCATTTAAGTGCTCGCTCAGCACAAATGTTTATCTTAATACAAATCATGTGATTTATAGAGCATTCAGAAAAAGGCAAAACCTTGAACTTTGTTTTTGAATTTTCTGATGACTTTAAAGGGGAACTCCGGATAAGAAAAACTTGTTTTCTATTAAAAGTACATTAAAAGTTATATAGATGTGTCTATACAATGCATTACTGAATCTCTACAGTTCTGCCACACTGGTAGCTAATAGAAATCCAGGAAGTGAAGAAAAATGGCCCCTGTGCCAATTCACATTGTCTCCTGCTCCTTCTACTCTCCCCCCTTAGGAGACAAATATTTCATGCCTCTGTCTCACATTATATGTGTTTGCTGAGCACAGGCTGATGCAGAAACGGGGCAGGGCGTGATGTCACAGGAGGCTTGGCTGGATCCCCCAATCCCCAGAGTGATCCACCATCTCTGAATGGCCAGAAGCAGGTGCAGCACTTATTTTACTGATTGTGATGGGTGGGGGGCTGTGATGATCAGCTGAGGGAAAGCATTGCATTCTGGGAACTGCTATACCAGGAAGGACAGAAACACAATACAGAACAACCCCCCCCCCCCCCCCACACACACACACACAGAAATGCTACAACATATTTGTTTATGTAATCCTAAGGGAAAAAAATACATAACTCAGGCCGGATGTAAATTTCCAGGTACTTTTTTTTCTACAACAGCATAAAATTTTATGCTTCTTAGTTTTTATTGTATATGTTGTCAGTATTGGGTGTGAAATTTCATACACTTCATACACTTCTACTGTAGGTTGTATTTACATAAATTTATGTGGTATTATTTTGTCATTTTTTTCCAGAATTTACAAAATTTGTGAAAAATTGGGCAGTTTTATTGATATTTTTTTTTGTTTGTTTATTTTTGTCCTACAGGACAACCTATAGCAGCAAAAACTACACAAAAGTCAAACCAAAATGTTACAGATTTGCTGATGTACTTCTCACACTAGCCGACAGCTTTTTAATACAGACACTTGTCAAAAGTATCTTGTTCTCTTTTCGAGACTATGGTACACTCTACAAAGTCTTTTTATTCGAACCAGTTCTTTGTGATAAGAAGAGTCCCGTGCGCTGTACTTTACCACTGAACCACATAAAGGTCCTTCTTTTTTAGAGTTCATAAAAAGATTCCATGTAAACTTCCTTCCACTGCTTTGTTTTTGACAGGTGAATAGTGTCGAGACAAAAGCTGAAATAATTGATCACTGGGGAAACAAACCAATGTGGTGAACAGTCATATTAACTAAGCACATGATGGGCTAGGGAGAAGAGCGGAAAACTTTTTGTACTTTTTTTGTTTCATCTGTTTTTATTCAATGTCCATTCCTTTGTCCAATATGGACTAGAAGAGAGGAATAAATATATATATATATATATATATATATATATATATATATATAACATTTTATTTATTTATTTTCTGAAAAAGGGGGCTAGGGCTTGTTTTCAGGGTAGGTCTTATATTTTTCCATGAACTAAAATTACACGTTCCTTTCTTGAACTCCATGGAGTAGCTTCTTCTTTTTGACCTCATGTTGTATGGGGATAATACCAGTTAGAGATGAGCATATCTATTTGAATCTGTGGCGTTGGGAGGCCGGAAGCGGGTGAGTGGATTTTGCTCTGCCATGATGGGAGGTAGCGGGGCACTTGTCTAGTAGAGTTGGGAGCTACAATAGGAAGCCTATTCTCCGTCTCTGCGACATCATGTGACATAACCTAGGGCTTATATTTCAAGTCTATTAAAAAACTAAATAAAACAAGGTATGGCTTATTTTTGGGGTATAGCTTATTCTTTAAGAAAAAGGGTAGTACCCTGATCTTAGTTGTGGAGAAATACTCAGGAACTGGTTAAAGGAAAACTAACAGGAGGTTGGAAGACTAGAACCCACTTTTATTTTACCATAGTGTACCGGGTGCTTAGAATTATGGTAATATTCTTCATCCTTGTTTTTGTTTGACAGTGCGTATTTAATGCTGTGTTCATTCATTTAGTTAAATCTGCTGCGGATCTGCTGCGGATCCGCAGCGGATTTTCTACTGCAATACGGTAGGTGTGAAGGCACCCTAAAGTAGAATTATGTCTCGCAGGAAGTGGTGTATTATTTCCAGTCTGACATGGTGCTCTCTGCTATCACCTCTGACCGTGTGAGGAACTGTCCAGAGCAGTAAAGGTTTTCTATCAGGATTTTGCTACTACTCTGAAAAGTTCCTGATATGGACAGAGGTGGCAGCAGAGAGCACTGTGTCAGACTGAAAAGAAAACACCACTTCCTGCAGGACATACTGCAGATGATAAGTACTGAAAGGATTTAGATTTTTAAATAGGAGTAATATAAAAATCTGTGTATTAGTTGATTTGGAAAAAAAAACAAAGTACCCCTTTAAATTTTGAACATAAAAATAGTGTTCTAATTTTTTTTTTAAGTAATTGATGCCTTTCTTATTCACTCTGAGCAGTCCTTTCGTAAGCCTACCTTGGGTAGTTAGCTAGCTTTTCTAGTTTAGTTCCATCAGCAGTAGACCTTGGCAGGCTTCCTCTCTCCAATGAACATTATTGATTTATGAATGGCGCTAGTCATAGTTTAGGATAAAAAATATGATTAGCCAGTAATGTAGACAGTGTTTACCCAAGCCCTGATGTCTTTATGAACAGACGTAATGATGAAGGCAGCGTGCCCTGATAGACCTGCACTATATATGGATGGATAGTGATGGAAGGCCGGGACAGTGACGGCACATTAATTATCCATCGATGGCCGGGTGGTGGAAATCATTGTAGATGCAAGTCATGATGTGTCTTAGGTGAGGATCGATAGCAATTTCTTTCTTAAATGCAATCCACTTGTTCTCTTCCTTGCTGTGAGAACAGAACGGAGTATAATTCAATAGTGGGAAGAAACATAAATATAAATGTATCATTGAAAGCAATGCTGTCTATATCATGTTCTATGATACGTCCTTTCCCGATCATTATGTAACCTGATTGCCGGGCTTCCTTCCTACTTCAGCTCTCAATGATTTCCCTGAACTCTTACAGACATGCACCAAAGTTTCTCTTTATAAATATTTTTGAGTATTTTTAATTTTTTCAAACAAAAAGGGGGGAAAAACAGACAATGAAATAATTGGTGTGAATAATTTCATGCGGACTTGATTGTTTGCCGAAAATCCATAACCAGTGGGTGAATGTGTCTCATGATTATCATTCTGGGCTCATCGGATTGCCATGTCAGGAGCATGCAGTAACAATTTGCAGTCAATAAAGATTGTAAATCTTTCCAATAAAACTTTCTAATAATTCTAAGATTTAAATAACCAATTTCGGTTGAACAGAATAAAGAATTTTTGTATCATAGCCATAGAGAAAAAAGAATTCAGTTTTTGAATTAGGTTTATTATTCTTCATAACATTTCATGATGTGGTTAAAGGGGTTAATCAAAACCCCGGTGCTGGCCGGCTTACACACATTCACCGGAAGTGGCGTGGACTACGCTGGTTCGTGCTGGTGCTGGGAGAAGAAGGCAGAGTAGCCCACGTCACTTCTTGTGAACATGTAAGCCGGCCGGCACGGAGGGAGTAGGTGAGTATTTGTCTGATGCGATGACAGGAGCAAACATTATGCGCTCCTGTCATCCCTGCTGCCAGCAAGGGGGCTGCACTTTGGGGGATCCATGCCATGGTGCCAATCACGGAACGTGTGAATGGGTGCATTCACTTGAGTGGTACCTAAAATGGACAATTGACCTAAAACGGACAATTTTATGGGTCGTGTGAATGCAGCCTAAGGGTAGACAGCCCGGGTACCGCCTGGAATTCCGGGATACAGCCTATTACCTAGGCTAAATCCCAGAATTCCAGATGGTACCCGGGCTGTCTCCTCCTTCCCCACGGACCGGGAAGGCATCGGGAATCAAATGCGGAAGGTTCAACAAGGTTCGAGTTCTGTAGAACCTAAAATGTTCCGCTGTTCGATCATCTCTACTCAAAAATTGAGCCAACCAGGATTTGGAGTACATGTGAAAACTCGTATAAGTGCAAGAAATGACCCAAACGTAGTCACTATTAGGAGTAAATTGGTTCTATCAGATGGCAGAATCATGGTGTATAACTAGCCTAAATCCTGGCAGCCCCTCAGTCTTTCTGTTCCCCCCTCCATCTGGCTGTAGATTGCCCATATTTCAGTGATGATGCGCCCGTCTCTGGTGACATCCTTCATCATCATTAGAGTGCTGCCTTGTTGTCACTCTCCACATTTTCTAGTGGCAGAACTAATTAAAGTAGATTATTTGTATTAAAAGAAGAAACTTGACTTTTTGCCAATGAAGAACTTAAGGCAATCCCCATGTGTGTAATGTCTATAAGTAGCAACAAAATTAGTCCTCCGAGCCCCGGATTATACTGATGATCTTGTTGGTTGAGTTACTTTCAACTAATGTTCATCATTTCAAAAGGGTAATTTCACCTTGCAGATTTACCTGGCGACAGTGCCATTTGCAAATGCTAATTGTTGATAAGGCAGTCATTAAAGGAACGGTGATCCCAAAAAAAAACTTTATATAACTTCATGTTATCCTCCAGACAACACGCACAACATCAGTGTCAGAGTATCTTGCACATCTCTACATACGCTACTCCTGGCTGTATTCCCAAAGTGCTCATACTTGTCACTTCAATACTTCTAGGGTTCATTTTTGCAACTATTATTATATTGAGTTAAGGCACCTATAAACCTGATGAAAAAAGGTGCTGTCAATCCAAAAATTCTTTGCCAGGTAATATTTAAAGTGAATGTACCATCAGGTACATTGCTTTGGGTTTTATACCTTAATGGATACAGGGATGCCAGTGGTGCAGTCCTTTTTTTGAACTGTCACCCAGTTTCCGCACACGGCGCCAGTTTTTTCAGAAGCACCGCCCCACCCTGGAGCACTGGGGGAAGGTTTCTGTGTTCTGAATGGAGTACGGAGGGGTTAAAGGGGAACTTTGAGCAGTCTTGTTAAAAAAAATTCCTTACAATGCACGTTTCTTACCTACATTCCTCCCTGATACTCTTCATGTGGTTTTAAAGGGAACCAATCAGCATGATTGTGCTAATATGGCTCCCAGCTGCAGAGTGTAGATCTACTTTGCAGCTCCACTAATATACTGGTTATGTCAGCAGTGGTATCTGAGCATCGGAGAAAAAAGTGTTTTGTTGTGGCGCACAAGGCCAGTAGAGGGGCAGCAACTAGTCATCTGGGTGGAGAGCCTCCCGTGACTAGTCACGGCTCTCTGCCTGTCAGCGCGCTCTACAAGGATGATTGACAGGTAGAGAGGCCACTAACTGGTCTCTCTGCCTGTCAATCATCTCTGCACTGCACGCTGACAGGCACAGAGCCAGGCAGCTCTCCACCCAGATGACTAGTTGCCACCCCACCACAATAAAACTCCTTTTTCCACAATGCAAAGCTACCAGTGCTGACGCGGCTGATATGTTCCATGATCTGCACCATACATCTATACTCTGCTGCTGGGAGCCATATCAGCACAATCATGGTGATTGGTTCCCTGTAAAGTACTCTTGATATGTTCATAGGATACTTACCCTCCAGTCTTTTATCTATCTTCATAATCGCCGCTCAGCCAATCAGCAGCCGAGGCGGATACTGATGCCTAAAGCATTGCTGCTCATGATCAAGTCATTATAATGCATTCATGTCATAGCAGTATATTGACGCCGGACCCCCGAACTCGGCAAAGTAACATCAAATGCTATAAGATCAGATATTCTCGTTTCCTAGGTGCTACCTCTTTACCAACCAATTTGACTCAATCCCATTGTAAAACCCACACGAGATTCATCGCCCGTTGAACAAGAGGAGTAAATCTCAAATTAAAATTTGACCCAATTGCTTTGATAGTAAAATAAGGTGTTTTCTCCCTGCGTTACATTAGAAAATATGTTTATCCTAACAGGTCGATAAGCGGACGGTGTACAAAAGAAAAAAGCTTTAATGAGCTTTGCCTCAGTGCGGGTGGCCTCCTGCTTTTATGTTATAACCATGGAAAATCTGAGCTTTCTACATATTCTGTGTTAAAACAGAACACTTTGAAAGGAACTGTGAAAAAAAAAAAATTCTACCCACACAAGTGATAAGACAAGGATACTGAATCGGCAGGGAAGCCAGTGCATTGTAATGAGCCACTTCCCAATCACGTCTCAATTGCTGCTCTCTGTCTGAGATGAATACAAATTGTTCCGGCTTCTAACTGGTCAGATATTTTCTTTGAAGTCCAAAAGAGGGGTTATTAATCACAATATAGCCCTCCAAATGAGTAGATGGGGCTTATTTCGAGTGTTATTTCAATAACGGTCTTTGTATATTACAATGACTCAATGATGTTTGCTGGTAAGTCTTGTTATGTTTAAAAAAAATGGACAAAGTAGATATAGCAGAGCTACCCTTGAAACAATACTTGAAAGACAAAAGAGCTTTATATAGCAGAGTTGCCGATTATATGGCATTGCAGGGTCAGTAGTTTAGGACGTGTAATATTGTTTGGCTGCAAGTAGCTGTTTGTTGGAAATAATAGTAATATGGTGGGCAAAAAATTTTGAGTACTATTTCTCCATCCTAAGCACAGTGGCAGACAATAGGGAATAAGTGGCTACAATAGTCTTTATATTATTATATTATACTGAATACTTTCAAAGGATAACAATACCAGTTTTTGTTGTTGATATGTTTTTTGAATGCAAAATGAAACAACTTGGGGAATAGTCTTCATTAATAATTTCCTACCATTCGGCTGCTACTCAACAAGAGATAAGTATGTCAGAGTCTGCTGGACTTTCTGCTTTTTCAGTAGCAGAGATAACAGTAGGGTGAGAGGAGGATCGCAGTTTAGTTTATAGATAGGTGGGAGAGAAAACTTGGAGGACAGCTCACACAGGCAGGGAGAGAGATAGTAGAATATACACAAGGTAGATTGCTTGGAAGAATATAGGCTGTGCATGAATTTAAAGAGAAAATAGAACTCGTGTAATAAACTATAGGGGGTCTAGAAGCAAAAGTAAACACGTTTTTCATAAATACCCATGGAGAAAATGGTTTTGTGCACCATTAAGCAAGAATAGGAAAATAGCTTTCCAAAGGTATGTATAGTCTTTAACACCAATTGAGAAATGTGTACAATTGTATGACTGGATAGGTGACCTAAGTACTCCTATACATTTCAATGCTATCCACATCAGCCCTTTGGCACATTGAGTGTTTGTGATGTATGGTTCTTTGAGGAAAGCCGACCTCCATGATAAAGCACGGACATATGTTGCTACAGTATGGACTGTATAATTACTGCTCTGAAAAGATGAGTACAGGGAGGCACAGCTCATGCTTGGTGGTACAGTCAACAAGGTAACCATCAAACCCACAAGTCTTATTCATCAATGGTGGCCAAGCCCATTAAAAACAGAAAAAAGTGGAGACCGCTGAATATACAAAATTTGGAAAGTTGGCAAAATTTGGGGTAGAATAAAACTGGCCAATACGTGTTGACTAAGCCTAGATGGACTAGATGACTATCTAATGCAAAAACGCAGAGTTGCTGCATGACCGCTGACCACCTGGGCTCTGATGGCTTGGGTATGAGAGGAAGCTGATCGCTGACATCTATGTTATGCGTAAGGCCCGTTTAAGTAAAAAAAGAAGTCAGTGTAAAATTTGGGTCTTCTGCTATGGAGGTTTTTCCACTATGATGTTCCTACTAGTCAAAATAGCAGCCCCCTAAAAATGTACCTGCTGGACACCAGTAAAGTACACTGTAAAGGTCATCCTTGGAGAATATTTTAGCAACTAATTTATGGTGTCAATTCATCGTGCAAGTGAGGAGACATCTAGACCGTCTTTATTACATCTGTCAGACTCATAGCTGTAAATGTTATGCTGAAATATGGTTCTGGAAAGGCTCCCAGCAACTAGCAGGCATCTATACAGTGATACTACTCAAGTATCAAACCTAATCTCCAACGTTTCCACAGGAATGTAAAATAAAATGGGGAAGATGGATATATTCATATACTTACCCTTCTGCTGCTATGTAGACATACATTTACATGTCATCTGTACTTCTTGTTTTAGGAAGAATGTACCATTTTACGTTTCTAAAGACAAGATTAAATAAGGAAAGTGGAAGGTTACAAAGACGTATTTGTTCAAGATAAAGGATCTGTATTTTAGATGAGCGAATCTGAAGCACACTTCTTAAACATGCACCAATCTCAAACATACTCTGGTTTCGTCCAAACTTGAACGCTTGTCATTTAATTTCCGGTGGCTAACTGCATCCAACTTCTTCAGCCACCGGTGATAAAATGTTGAGTGTTCAGGTTTGGATGAAGAGATTCGCTCATCTCTAGTCTTGGGCAGACCCCTTGTTTTGTAGCATTTTGGCCACCCCTGGGAATCTACTGACAGTAAAATAGGAACGCATAAAGCATTTCTAGCTTACTGTACACATGGTACTACTGGTGGGGATTCCATGGGTTGGGATTATGGTAGGGCAGCCTAAGTAAGGAATCTACTCGGTAACATCTTGAACATACATCTGACTGAATTAAACTACTGTTTTTACTTTCCATATACAGATCCCTCGCGGAGTGAGAAGAAAGAGAGCAAATGTCCCACCCCTGGCTGTGACGGCACAGGTCATGTGACTGGCTTATATCCCCACCATCGGAGTTTATCAGGTTGCCCACACAAAGACAGGGTACCTCCAGAAAGTAAGTTGTGTTATAGACACACAATGATGAGATAAAAGTAAGCGTTTTAAGTTGTGAATTTGTCAAATGATGTAAGGACAATTTTATTTTTAAAAGAAGATATATTTTTGAAATGTTATCTTGTAGTCCTTAAAGCTGAATTTAAGACCTGTCAGTATGGATTTGCCTACTTAAATAATCTCACTGCATACCTTCCCAGCATGAAAACGGTTTCCGTGTTCTGTCTTGAGGTGGCGCGTATGTGAGACTTCTCTACTAGTGTTAGGCGAACACCAAAATTCTCCAATGCTTGATACTCAAGTCGAGCTTGATTCGAGTAGTGAACCCCATGGAACTCAATACGAGCAATTAACCATGTGCCTCCTACTTGGCAGACCGGAGAGTGCCTGGTTAATCTATTCCTTTTTTTTCCACTCTAATATATTTCTTCCCTTGAAGGAATGCTTATACTAAATATACAAAAATTTTAATGAAAAAATATAATAGGTTTCTGCAAGACATGTCAGAACTCTAGCGGTATGCCCAACAATTGCTGGCAAATACCACCACAATTCTGATGTCTTGTGCAAAAACCTATTGCTCTTTTTTCTTTTTCAAATTTTTGTATTAAACATCCCTTCAAGGTTAGAACTATACAAAAACTAGAACAAAAAATGTAATCGGTTACTGTGGCAGGTGGGACATTTAACTGACGGCCATCGATTTTTTAAGGTGTAGGGCCACCTTTACCCGCCATGCTGCGGGAGTCCCAATCACTTGTACCGACAGTTGGGGGTAAGACACTTACCTCCGTCATGTCAAATGGGCGATCTATAGAGTCTGCTCTCAGAAAGGCTCTATGCACAAAGCACTGATAGTACTGATCTATACTGTGCTATGGCATAGCATTCATCAGTATATACAATGAAATGATTGCACGGTTAACTATGAAATAAAAGAGTAAAAAGTTTTTTAAAGTATTAAAAAAAACTTTATAAACCCCCCTCCCCCAATTAAAGTTTAAAATACCTCTTTGCCTATTTTAAAAATATTAAAATTAAATAAGCAAACATATTATATATCATAGCGTGCGGCATTGTCCAATCTATTAAAATATAACAATATTATTTCTGCATGGTAAACGGCCTAAACAGGAAAAAAAAAAAAACACCACGATTGCTGACTATTTAAAATTATATATCAGAATTTTTTGTTCTTATACACCAATATGATACAAATAAAAACTAGAGATCGTGGCACAACTAAGCCCCCCCAATACTCGATAGAGCACTATGCTAGACCAAGCGAACGCACTCACACTATTCTCTACACAATAATTAGAGGGCAGTTATAATTGATGAAAGAGTCATGTTTGGGGACATACTGAGCTGGGCTGGAGAACGGCTTTCTGGGCACCTACAGCTCATCTGGGCACATAGGGGGGAAAAAAGATTAAAAAAAAGCTACATTTTAGCACTGGTTCTGAAATTCAATAAAAAAAGGTATGCAGTGAATCTTGGTTAGATACAATTTTTTTTAGGCGGCACGTCTGTGTCGAGGGTGGAGCTCGTGGTAAGAAAAAAATTCTCATAACATTTCAAAAGTCCATTATCGGCACTCACCATATCATGCTTCAAAAAAGTTTTATTGTAGAAAACTCATCAGATTACATATGACGGGACGTTTCGGCATCAAGCCTTCCTCAACTGTCTCAGTTGAGGAAGGCTTGATGCCGAAACGTCCCGTCATATGTATTCTGATAATTTTTCTACAATAAAACTTTTTTGAACCATGATATGGTGAGTAAGGATGGTTCGAACCTGCCGAGGATCGGGTTCGTATGAACCCGAACGCTCGGCATCAGATTCCCGCTGTCTGGCTGCTCCGTGCAGCGGGTGGATACAGCGGGAGGACCGCCTGGAAAACTGGGATACAGCCTATGGCTATGGCTGTATCCCAGTTTTCCAGGCGGTCCTCCCGCTGTATCCACCCTCGCCACAGAGCGGGCAGACAGCAGGAATCATTGCAGAGAGTTCGGGTTCGTACGAACCTGAACCTCGGTAGGTTCGGACCATCCCTAATGGTGAGTGCCGAGAATGGACTTTTGAAATCTTGGTTAAATGACCTATCAGCACATGGGTTAACTTTAGTAAGAAAATCCACGCTGATATAAAACATTTTTTTTTTTTAAATCAACATTCGAGTGGCTGCTAGACATGACTACAGTAATCATATTGCTAATGTATTCCATTATTTATACTAATGTCTTTCTTCTACTATTTTTTTTTATCTCCTGCCAAGTTCTTGCCATGCATGAAAATGTTCTTAAGTGTCCTACACCAGGTTGCACCGGGAGAGGCCATGTAAACAGCAACAGGAATTCTCACAGAAGGTAAGGCGCAGCATCTCTGGAACCGCTACAGACGGACATTTCTACTACAGCAGCACTTTCTGCTAGTCCCACTTGAATTGAAGAGATGACAGCTGGTGCTTACTTTGCTTTCTTAAACTACTGAAAAGTTTACGTTTGTCATATACCGAGATGAAAAAGTGTGGGATCTGGGGATTTTTTGGCACAAAGCGAAAACTTTTTCCTGACGGTTGCCGTTCGCTTACTGTAAAATGCAATATCACTTTATTTTTTATTTATTTTTTAACAAGAAAATAAATGTGTAATCAATCAAAATATTTCACACTTGCAGTGATAGAATGACAATAGTTAAATTCAAGAATGCATGTTTTATAAGCAGTTAGTATGTGTTCAGGGCTATGTGTAGAATAAGAAAGAGGTTTCATTGTTGCACGGTTCCTCTACTGCATAAAATGTGTAAATTTTCAGTATTGCAGTGATCTATCTCTATCTATCTATCTATTATCTATCTATCTATCTATCTCATACAGTATCCATCTATCTATCTATCTATCTATCTATCTATCTCCTATCTATCTCCTATCTATCTCCTATCTATCTATCTATCTATCTATCTATCTATCTATTATCTATCTATCTATCTATCTATCTATCTATCTATCTATCTATCTATCTCCTATCTATCTATCTCCTATCTATCTATCTATCTATCTATCTATCTATTATCTATCATATATCTGTCTATCTATCATCTATCTATAGATAGATAGATAGATAGATTATTATTATATATATAGATACTTATTATATATAAATACTTCAGATAGATATGAGAGATAGCATTGATCATAAATGACAAGCATGCTTTTACAGTCTTTCAGGATGTCCTATTGCTGCGGCAGAGAAGCTAGCAAAAGCTCAAGAGAAACATCAAAGTTGCGATGCATCAAAATCCAGTCAAGCGTCTGATCGTGTTTTAAGGCAAGTAAATGACTATAAGCTGATCACTAGGTATAATTAAATGTAAATAGCCATGCATGGATGCCATCTTATTCAGGATATTCCGTATTATATGATAAATGAGGGTGATGAGGGTTTAATCGAAACCCCCAGCAATTAACTGGGAGTACTGGGGGACGTTCTGTCTGGCCATATATCTGCCATCTCCATCCCAGATCATAGAGAGAGTTTTCATGTTAGGTATCACTGTCTATGGGCATCACATGCTTAGTAAGGCATCTGGACAGTCATGTTTAATAAGTTAATATTGTTAAACCATGTTCTCTATCTCAACCTACTAGACATGTATACTTAGACCCCAAATCAAGATACATTGCACCTTCTCTTTGAGTGCAATGACCACTGCTTATGGCCGCTGGTGTAGGGTGTATGGGATTGAAGACCAACAGGTCATGCCCAACGCTTTTATTCTGGAAAAGTTAAGAATCATCACCTTCCCATAGCGAACACAGGAAAACTCGACCGTGCCGAACGTTCCTCCGTATGGAGAGGAAGAGAGCCAGTCGGGCGAGATACCTGACGTCTGGATGATCATTTAACTGTTATTGAAGGTGTATGGGGAGTTTTAGTCAGTGCAAACCGCGTACAATACAGATAACTAGAGATGAGTCGACCTCAAGCACCCTTGTGTTTATCTGAACCTGAACACCCTGCATTTGAATATCAATGGCTCAAGAAGTTGGCTGCCTGGAAAACATGGATGCAGCCATATGCGTTAGGCTGTATCCATTTTTTCCCCGACACCCTAGGGCTACATCCGACTTCTTCAGCCACCAGTAATCAATGAACCAGAGCATGCTTGAGGTTCGCTCGTCTCTACAGACAACCTTTTCATTGCTATAAGAAAGTGCATGTCATGCTACAAAAGACTAATTTCCTTTTAGGCCTATGTGTTTTGTAAAGCAATTAGAAATTCCACAGTACGGTTACAGGAACAATGTATCAACGACCACACCTCGCTCCAACTTGGCCAAGGAACTGGAGAAATATTCAAAGACCACATTTGAATATAACAATTATGAAAACCATGCATACGGAAAGAGGGCTATAGCGCCAAAGGTGCAGTCCAGGGATATATCTCCAAAAGGATATGATGGTAAGTGCCCCACGAATGGGGAATCTGGGTCTTATTTTACTAAAACGTATATATAATAATTATACAATACATTGTTGTTGGAAGCTTCAACTATGTTGTTTCTGGGTCCAAATTTTATTTAAAGTTACGTAATTAAATTTTACGGAGAGTCAGGCTTGGTTGACACTACATTTCTGTTAAATTACGGCTACATTTGTGTGCATTCGTTTTAAACCATTTTTCTATTTACTTCCATTATAAAAAAAAAAGTACTAAAACATGTCTGTTTTTACTTAATCTACTCAAAAATAAGGTCAGCTATGTTTTTTGTACGTTAAAAAAAAGGATGCGCTTTGATCCGTTTTTTGTATAATTGAAGTCAATGGAAAAATGGATCAAAACAGATGCAGTTTTTTTTTTTAACGTATAAAAAAAAAAAAGATTACAAAAAACATAATGTGAACCCAACCTTAAATGTAATGTTACCTACAATAGCAATTAAGATATCTCCTGATCACAGTAGGTTTCTGTGGAAGCCATATTAGCAGGGAAAATATTCTAAAAATGACCAGGCCTATTCTGAAGAAGTAGTAAAGAGTAAACAGTTGACACCCTAAAATGTATGAGGTACCAGACCCGAACCCCTAACCTTACCACAAAATAGTCAGATCCAACATCCGACCCCAAAATTACTTAGACATCATATTTTATTCTAAATTTTATCAGATTCCAAACTAGACACAAAATTATTTAGATTCCCAACCCCAGAATTAAACTAGACCCTAAAACTGAAGTAAAAAAATGAATCAGACCCCAGACCCCAGACACCTCCCCACCACATTTTAAAATTCCAGCAAAATTAAAACACTGTGTCGACGCGTTGCGAGGTGAAAGCCTCTTAATCATCGCCATGATTAAGAGGGTTTTGACCTCGCAATGTGTTGGTGCAGTGTTTTTAATTTTGCTGGAATTTTATAGTATACCAAGAATGAAGTATAAACGTGTTTAAGGAGCTGGGAGCTGGATTCCTTTTTTGCCATAGAGTACTTATGTGACACGGCCCGCAGTATTGCTCCACACGCTCCTGATACTGGAGAACCATGCCTGGTCAGACATCTTGTGAATGATGAGCTGAGACAAGTCTACTGTTGTGTTCCCAACAATAACCTGACCCCAAACTACAGTAGACCCAAAAATAATCAGACCCCAGACCTGACCCAAGACTAAACCTAGTATTAGCTGTTGCCCAGACTAGACAAAAAATCAGATTTCAAACCCAACCTCATAATTAGCAAACCACAAACTGCACCAGACATTAATTAGACCCCAAACCTACTATAACTCCAAAATTATTCAGCCCCAGACTTCACCTCAAAATAAAAGGGAACCTGTCACCAAGACAATGCTATCGAATCTATCATCATCATGTTTTAGAGCAGGAAGAAGTGAACAGATTGATATATATCTTTGTGAGAAAATATTCAGTATAGCTTGTACAGTACATGTCGAAATCCCTGATCATTATGTGGTAAGGAGTCCAATGGGCGGTGTCACTCATTGGACTGGACTCTTCAGCTCTGGACTGGACTCTTCTATAACATGATGCTGATAGCTTAGGTAGCATTTTATGTTGACGGGTTCCCTTTAATTTTATCCCAACCCCATTTCCAAATACCTTAGACTTGCCCCTCAAAATTGATTAGCTCCTAAGCCCAACTCCAAAATTATTCAGACCCTAGATGACCCAAAATGTATTAGAATCTGACCTTTATGTAGACCGAATATTTAATCAGACCTTTAATGTGGGAGAATAAAGTTTCAATCTTTGGGGACAATTCTGTCGCTCTGTAAGGGAAAAAAATTTCCAAAAAAAAAAAAAAAAAAGGTTCTATAGTTTGATGGAAATGTTGTAGCAGATATATGCTGCATTAGCTTTTTATGGATGGCCTATTCCATCCAGGAAATCCATTGTTCCCTATTGATTTCAACTGGGAAGGTGAAGGTCTACACCTCATTTCCAAGAAAAATGTTTTGTGCTTTTTTTTTCATTCCGGATAAAAGCTTCTTTTAAGGAAGTGGGTACTTGATCACAGCCCATGAAAGGGCAACAAGTAGTAGTCCTGTAATGGCTGATAACAGGGATAAACATTTGTATTCAGCTACACTAGAAACATGAATGAGACTTTAGGTGAAGTGTCCCTTTAAGCGATGTTTTTTCTTGTGCTTTTGTACTGTTTGCCTCTGAACAGACTCAGACAATCTATGACTTCTTTCATGGATGTCGAAATTTAGAATTTCACAGAAGTTGATGAGATGAAGAGCCCATAGGTCATCTATCTCCGCTCTAAAACATTCAACAAGCATAGGCAATGGAAAGCTCGTATTGAATGAAGTCAGTGTGAGGTCTCTGCAGAGAAGTCCTGTTGTTTTGAAATGATTGATTGAATCCATCTTTTTCTCTGCAGCTAAACGTTACTGTAAGAACTCCAGCCCAACAAGCAGCACAACGAGCAGCTATGCCCCCAGCAGCAGCAGTAGCAATATGAGTTGTGGTGGAGGGAGCAGTGCCAGTAGTACATGTAGCAAAAGCAGCTTCGATTACTCCCACGATATGGAAGCCGCGCACATGGCTGCCACCGCAATCCTGAACCTATCGACTCGCTGCAGGGAGATGCCGCAAAACCTCTCTACCAAACCTCAAGATCTCTGCAACAGGGTAAATAATGCATACATCCGCACCCCCCACACTAGAACACCAGCCGCCATACAACTGGGCATCAATGCTGATTGAGATTCTTGGTTGTATGTTAGTTTCACCTATATAATTATATTGCATTGCTAGGGCTTGGTCAATCACCTGATTAAAATAGCAGAAACTAGAGATGAGCGCGACTCGGGCATGCTTGAGTCCTATCGTTCAGCATTTAAAGAAGTTGGATAAAGCCCTAAGGAGTCTGAGAAAAGGTGGACTCACCAATAGGGCATAGGCTGTATACATGTTTTCCTAGACACCCTATGGCTGTATTCAACGTCTTCAGCCAACGGTATATAAATGACAAACAGTCAGACTAGGGCATGTTCGAGTTGCGCTCATCTCTAGTAGAAATCCAACAAAGATCTACTCAAGTAGAGTTGGACTGGTGTTTTTATATGTCCATTCTGAGGATCCACGGCCCTCCACCATTCCAGACATGTCCTGGCAATATGTCATCATTCATTTAAAAAATTGGTAAAATCTCTAAAAATGGGCAAGGTCACTTTGAAATCTTTTGACATTTCGGAGTGTTTTAACCTCAACCTAGATTGAGCCACGAGAAGTGTACATTAAAGAACATTGGATCCTTGCTTCTGTGCCACATGACCTATACAGAATTCCAGTGTAGGTAATTCCAGGTAGGACCATCTTTGTTGCTAGCACAGAGATCTGGAAGAGAAGAGCTCAGCCACACACATCTCTCCCCACTTGTTCGAGTGATCTGTTGGGTTGTAAAAAGTGTTAGGAGAACTTCCCAAACTGTTCGGGTTCCGCAATGTTTTCTAAATCCGAATGCTCAGCATTTGACTCCCGATTTCTGTAGAAGTTGGTTCCTGCCCTAGGAAGGAACAGACTCCTTGGGGCAGCATCCAACAGGAAAAGGGAGTCAAATACTAAACAGTTAAGTTCCGAAAACGTTGCCAAACCCGAATACCTCAACACTAATTCGAAACACTTAGACGCCAAGCAAGTTTTGATGTATCTCTATGACACATTGAAAGTTTTTAAAGTGACAGGTACACTTTAAATAGGATTCATAGTCTCCTTGAAAAATGTGCTCTGTTTTTATCCTAGTGGAGCCATTGCTTTATAGATTCGGCACTATTTTTATTTTTTATGATGTGATGAGCCTTGTCAGATCTGAAAAAGTACCTGGATGAAGTTACCATAGAGATTATCTAATAATACAGGCAATCATCAACAGGATGCAAATGAAATCTCCTCTCTGCTTGCTCTGGGGTTGATATGGTCACATTAGTTTGTTAATGCTTCCATGGCAACCCAGAGCACATATAATATTTAACAGTCAATAATTAATAAGGTTGAAAAAAGAGTCCAACCTATTGTGCTGATCCAGAAGAAGGTTATATTACTCCATAAGAGAACAAAAACTATTTCTCCGTTGTAATTGGATGTGGATATGGTCATTAGAATAAATCCCTTGATCAGCATCCTATCTTGGGAAATCAACTACCTGTTGTCACTGCTCATACAGCAAAGAACTGTCATCGGTGATCATAGGGATATCTTCTTTCCTCTTGACCAGTGGTGTCCAACCTTCAGCCCTCCAGCTATTGCAAAGCCATAATTCCTATCATGCCTAGGCAACCAATGTTTTGGCTTAAGCTGGGCAGGTACAATGGGAATTGTATTTTGGCAACAGATAGAGGGCCTCAGGTTGGACATTAATGCCCTAGATGTAGAAGTTGCCCCCTTGTCATGGTTACAATGGGCAAAGTCACTTTGAAAACCATTAACATTTCGTAGAGAAATTCAAATTCAAAGTATTTTAACCTCAGCTGATACCTAGATTGAGCCAGGAGAAGTGCGCGGTGGCTCTGTGCCACATGACCTAGACAGAATCCCAGTGAAAGTAAATGAAACCATCTTTGTAGCAAGCACAGAGACCTGGAAAGAAGAGCACAACCACACACATCTCTCCCCGCTTTTTCTAGTGATCAGTTGGGTTGTAAATAGTGTTGGGCGAACTTCCTGAACTGTTCGATGTCCCCAATGTTCTCCAAACTTGAACTCTTGGCATTAGACTCCCGCTTCCTGGAGAAATTGATTTCTAGGATGCCAGGACTCCCTAGGGCAGCATCCAACTTCTTCAGGCAACGGGAGTCAAATGCTGAGTTCAGGGAACGTTGCCAAACCCAAATACCTCAACACTATCTATCCTATTCTGGAAAATCAACCACCTGTATCTTGTAATAATATAATTTTGAAGAAAAAAAAACATCTGGGTCCCTCCTGAACATGTTCAATGAGTCAGCCATCATATAAGAATGAGTCAGAGCTCCATAGTGTCCCTGCTCTTACAGCAAAGAATTCTCATCTGTGATCATAGGGATATCTTCTTTCCTCTAGACCAGTCGTGTTTAACCTTTAGTCCTCCAGTTAATGCAAAGCTACTATTCCCATCATGCCTGGGCAGCCAGACATTCATGCCCTAGGTGCAGAGGATACCCCTCTGTCATGGTTAGAGAGATCCCTGCACTCCGTTCATATAGTTGTAGATTGTGATTAGATCTCTCCAGTGACTTTTTTTCAAACTGCAAAACTTTGTCGTCTTGTCGTCTTCAGCATCCACACTCTTCCTTATATACAGGTGCTAAAAATGGTACACAATATTCCATATGTGATCTGACTACTAATTTAGTTAGAGGGAAAACTAGTTTCTTACCATGAGCTTCTGTGCTCTTTTTGATGCAACCTAAGACCTCTCTGTTCCTCAAACTTAATCTCTCTAAAACTGAACTTCTTGTATTTCCTCCCTCTAACAAACCTAAACCTGACATCTCCCTCTCAGTCTGTGGTACTAGCATAACTCCTGTGCATCAAGCTCGATGTCTGGGGGTTATGCTAGACTCTGATCTATCCTTCACTCCCTACATCCAAGCTCTTACACGCTCCTGTCATCTTCATCTCAAAAACATCTCCAGAATCCGTCCATTTCTCACCACTGACAACGCTCAGACTCTGACTGTCGCCCTGATCCATTCCCGTCTTGACTACTGTAACTCCCTACTAATCTGTCTTCCTCTCTCCAAGGCTCTCCCCTCTCCAGTCTATCCTGAACGCAGCAGCCAGACTCATCTTCCTCTCCAGCCGATATACCGATGTCTCCCTTCTGTGCCAGTCACTGCACTGGTTACCCATTAGATATAGAACACAGTTCAAACTCCTCACCCTCACCCATAAAGCTCTCCACAACTCTGCCCCTCCATACATCTCCTCCCTCATCTCCACCTATCATCCTTCCCGTGCTCTACGTTCTGTTAATGACCTTACACTAACCTCTTCTTTAATCAGAACTTCTCATACCCGCCTCCAAGACTTCTCTCGTGCTGCACCAGTTCTCTGGAACTCTTTACCCAAAGACCTCAGACTTATTTCCAACATCCCCAGTTTTAAGCGTGCCCTGAAGACCCATCTCTTCAGGCGTGCTTATAACATTTCGTAATCTCGTCTCCCTTTGCTATCCCCTCTCCATCCTCTCTATAACTTCTTCGGTGCTAGTTACACTGTCCTTGTTATCTGAGCTCAGAAAATGGCTTGTGACTGGCTCGCCCAGCCGCCTATAGGCACTTAGAGATTCCATGTACAATGACTGGAACATTGACAAATAAAGCACTTGTTGCCTCTCGTGTTACTCCCAGTCATCCTAGCCTGTACGCTCTTTAGAGCAGGTCACTAATTTGGTATTTTAATTTATTCATTGTATAACTTAATATATATCTGTAATGTATTTATATATTTAAATAAGTGCTGCGGAATCTGTTGGCGCTATACAAATAAATATTATTATTATTATTATTATTATTATTATTTTAGTAGTCTTGGCACCCGCTACCTGACACTGGGCCATAAAGTTGACTTTTACTGTCCACCAATACCCCCAAGCCCTTTTAGTTGCAGAATAACACAGTACTTTAGTACTTACTATATAATTGCATACTTTTTTTGCTTCGAACGAAGTGCATAACTTTATAGGGGCACATTTATCAAGAGTACACCAGTCTTAAATAAAGTCCTGCCCCTTCCTTTTCTCCGGCTGGATTTACTAAGAGGCATATGTCTCACACGCAGGTGTAGATTTGTACTATGAGCTGTAGACCTGTACAAGAATTATGTCAAATCTGGTGGGGGAGGAGCCCCTGCCTCATTCCTGCCTTGCCACCCCCGCTCTCCCGCCCACCCCCCGATCAGGCAAGTGGCTGCTACGGCTGTCAAACGCCACAGAGTTGGGCTGAATCTCCCCTTTTTCCATGCACGTATGCCTGGTATCTTGATAAGTCTCCCCCATACTGTTTTAGTTGTAATGGTGGCGGTAGGGCCGTACATTTGGTGTTAGTAGTCTTTGGAAAACACAAAGAAGAAAAACTGATTTTGTACTACACCACCTAGGAGTCGCTATATGGCCTTCACTGACATAGGACATACAATGTTATCTGCGTTGTACTTTCTTTTATCCCATCTTGAAGTTACGTCTCTATTTTGTGTGTGTGCTTCGCGTAGAACAAAACTCAAAATAAGGTAATGCTGCATAGAATTCTATTTTAGACTGCCCTTGAGACTGTAAGCTTTGTCATTGCACTGTAGCCGGATGCCCTTGGTGTAACCATCTTTGTAAGGATAAGGGGGTTAGAAACTATGTAGAGCCTTGAATAAATAATGCAACTTGTATAAGTATGCATTGAATAAATCTGCTGCCGAACCATCACATAAGAATTTTAGATGTGTTACCCCTGTTGCTGCTCAATGATGAACAGATAAAACCTTGAAATGTAAAACTCTGTGATTGCCATAAAGTACAGCATGCTACTGCCACCTAATGTATGTGAGGACAGCCGGACAAGTGCTACACCATCTCTCGATGGTCTTAGTTTTGGCATGTTGAACCCATTGCTCCCTTAAAAGATAAGATGCGGCAAGAGATGTGTGACGGCGGTCCTCCCCATCTCCCTGTTAAATGAAGTTATATGATTGGCCAATTACAGTGTGTAACATGCAAGAAAAAGAGTCCAGCGTCCATCAAAGTGATGAATGAGTGACTTTATTCTTCTTACCATGCAACGTGCGCACACATTGGTTATCCCCAACCAGACACCAATGCATTTCAGCTGCGATACACAGCCTTAATCATAGCCATGATTAAGGATACGTAACGCAGCTGAAACATGTTGGTGTCTAAGTAGGGGTAATACCGCAGTGTGTGCACTTTGCATGGTAAGGAGAATAAAGTTACTCATTCATCACTTCAATGGGCGCTGGACTCGGGTTCTTGCAAATTTGGATGGTACGCTAGTTGGAGTGAGAGTCTGCACTGTATGCACAGTGGAAGTGGCAAGCCAGCTTTTTTTTTTTTTTTTTTGAGAATATACCAATTACACTGTACCTAAAAATAGTCAAAAATAGCAAAAGTAGGTTCCCTGTCATTAGAAAATAAAAATTATATCAAAACTTTTCAGGTGTTTAGACCCCAACTAATCTCGAGAATGAGCTGGCTGTAGTGCATGGCTATGTGCTTCGCTTTTTGGCTCGCTGTTGCTTGGTTCCACTGCAGAAGAGCTCTATTGTAACTCTTTGGCGATGTGTTGTACACCAAGAAGGAAAAAAACTGTGATTCGGGGAGCATGTGCACAACCACAAGCTTCCACAGGCTCATCTTAGAGATCATAGGGGTCTGAACATTTAAACCTTGCCCAATTAAAAGCTTTTGGATATCTGTCTTTTTCTAATGACAGGGTCTTCTTCTTCTTATACTTCTTCTCCTTCTTCTTCTCCTCCTCTTTTTTATTTTCTGATTGCAGATTATTTTGTTATCTTCTGTACATGATTATTTGGAGAAATTCTTTATAGCAGCCTCCTTTACTATAATATATACTATAGAAAAGGAGTCTGTATTGGGCTTATTTAGTTGTATGTGAGAATGTTGTGGGCACGTTTTGGGACCTGTGCAGAGTTCACTATGCAGGTAGGGGGTGACAGCTGTGACATCACCTATTGTGAATGGTGGATCCTGTGTTATCTGTGTTCAAGTGTCACATTTTCTTGTAATTGTGATGATAAAGAGGAGACTGCTGAAAAGTGCCAGCCTATTGTTAGGCTTAGTGACCCTTTTTTAAAGCGGTTTTGATGTAATTTTGCAATTAAAACTAGGGCCTTCATATGGCCACATTGATAGAAAAAGAAAACACATGTAGCTTTAAATAATAATAATAATATTATTAATAATAATAATAATAATAATAATAATAATAATAATTATTATTATTATTATTATTATTATTATTATTATTATTATTATTATTATTATTATTAATGATAATAATAATGATAATAATAATAATAATAATAATAATAATAATAATAATAATAATAATAATAAACTACAGTGTCCTCAAGGCTGAAAATAGCTGCATCCTGAAGCCGTTAAGTGCAAATTATTCTGGTTGAATTTGCTTTGTATGCAGGGATTGGTAGTTGTGATGCTACTCTGGGAAAACTTGTTCCCACTGCAACAAAATGACTCAATAATATCTGATATTATCTGGAACAAGAGAGGTGTCTGAGTCTACAGCAAACATAAAAAAGGTGTTTTAGCCAGTGGGGCTATCATATAAATATCCTAAAGATGGTAATATAAGAAAAGTGATATAAAAGCTTGGGACTGCTAAGCTTTTAGCACAGCTGTGACATTACAGTGTACCTGTTGGTTTGGCTGACTTTTCAGGATAAGCTGCTGTGTGTGTACATAAGGATAAGTAGAGATGAGTGCAAGCCGAGTTGGCTCTAGTCCGACTGTTTGGCATTTGAATACTGGTGGCTATAGAAGTTGGATGCAGCCCTACCGTTGCCTAGAAATCCATGGGCTCCCTAGGGCTGAATCCAACTTCTTCAGCCACCAGTATTCAGATGCTGAACAATCTGACTCGAGCATGCCTAAGTTGCGCTCATCTCTAAGAATCAGCATTATATCTGGGCATTATTTATCTTGTATATGGCCTTTTTCAGCAGACTTCTGTCCTACAAGTTGTCTTTTTTCTTTTTCTGTACTTCTCTTCTAAGTCAAAACCAGTAAACAAAAGTCATTGGCTTATTTTAAGAATAGAGACAGTGTAGCAGGAAAAGGGCAGAGGAAAGATGCTTGATAGCAAAAGGAAACATTTTTGTCTGATAAGATATATAACACAATCTTATAGGATATATTATAACGTTTCTTATATCCGCCTGTACTATTGATCTATTGATCTAAGTTTTGTGAAACATCAGTGCCTAGTTAAGTGTCCAGATATTAAAGGGAATCTGTCAACTCCTGGGCCCTACCTAAGGCACTGACAGTGTGCTGTAGCTGGCAGCCCCCAGTGAGCAAGGTGCCTTTTCGGTAATTTTCTGTGCAGCGGATTATGTACAATCTTATGTCTCCTACTGTACTAAAGAGTCACAGAGCAGTTGTTCGTGGCACACTCTAGCACGCCTCTTCCTCCCTCTTCATGAATAATCAATGCTGCCCGGCCTCCTGCTCACTCAGCTGTTAGACTGTTAGCTTGCAGATCAGTCCTCTGTAGGCAGTTTATGTCTGAAAGAAACACTCAGGTATAATTGAATTACAGCTACACTGTAAGGCTATGTTTATACACAGTATTTTGGTCAGTATTTTGCAACCAAAACCAGAAGTGGATTGAAAACACAGAAATTCTATGTTCACACACTGTTGAAATTGAATGGATGGCTGCCATTTAATAGCAAATAATTACTGTTATTTTAAAACAACGTCCAATATTTGCCATTAAATGACGGCATCCGCTCAATTTCAACAGTGTGAGAACATAGCCTTTCTGTGTTCTCAATCCACTCCTGGTTTTGGTTGCAAAATACTGACCAAAATACTGGGCAAAAATACTGTGTGTGAACATAGCCTTAAAAATTATACAATAATGAGGAAAAAAAAAAGACATTTATTTAATTTCCATTAGGGGATTCAAACCAGAGAATGGACTGCTGGCAGGTCTCTAGACAGGTGAGTTACCCTTAGACCACAGCTCCGACACATTTGGGAGAAGAGATTCAATTATATCAGAGTGTTTCTTTCAGACATAAACTGCCTACAGAGGACTGATCTGCAATCTGACAGCTGAGCGAGCAGGAGGCCAGGCAGCATTGATTATTCATGAAGAGGGAGGAGGATACATGCCAGAGTGTAGCACGAAAAACTGCTCTTTGACTCTTTAGTACAGTAATAGACATAAGATTGTACACGCTGCACGGAAAATTACCAAAAAGGCACCTTGCTCACTGGGGGCTGCCAGCTACAGCCCACTGTCAGCACCTTAGGTAGGGCCCAGGAGCTGACAGATTCCCTTAAAAAAATCTAATCGATCTATGTAAGATTTCATTCTTACTTGTGCTTCCAAGCAGCATTCATACATTGCTGCCTAAGCATTGCCAGCAACAGTGGCCCCCAACTCCTCCAAAATGTGCCCCCCATACTACTAGTTTTTCCTTTTCCTCACCCCTTGCTGCTTATCTCCATGTGTGAAACCACTTTCAAAGCTGCTTACACATTACTTTTTTTGTCTGTGCCAGAAGTTGACTCACAGTGAGGAACTTTTGGCAGAAGCGATCTATGACAGCAAATGCTGAGCTTACACAGATGTATAATTCATATGTATAAAAACTATTTAATCTTAAATAAAAAGATTTAGTAATTTAGTATTTATTGTTCGCACACAGTAGTAATCTAACTAACCACAATAAAACTATTATGGTTATCTTAGAATTATAAAATGTTTAGTTTAAGGTCAATGTTTACACATTAAAGGGAGCCCTACTGTGATGACAGTGTGCAGTGTGTAGTTTGCCGTCCCCTACTGAGCATGGTACTATTTGGTCATTTGTCTGTGGAGTGGATTATGCACAATCTCAGGTCTCTAGTGTAATGAAAAGTCAAAAAGGAGCTGTGGCTCAGCGCCTGTGCGGCTTTTTGGCATGCCTCACCACTTCTTCCTCCTCCCTCATGAATAATCAATGCTGTCCAGCCTCCTGCTTGCTCCACTGTCCGCCAGTGCTGATCTGCAGTGAGATATAGCTTGTGTTGGATCTGTGGTCTAGCAGTAATGCCTCTGTCTAGGGACCAACAGCAGTTTGTTTTCTTTGGTTCGATTGCCTGAAGGAAATTAAATATAGTTATACATTCTTAGTTTTTTGAAAAAAAAAAAAAAAATATATATATATATGTATATATTTCATTTTATCAGGGTAATCAAACCAAAGAGAACAAACTGTTGTTGGTCTCTAGACAGGTGATTTACCCCAACAAAGTCTAGGAGGTTCAGTTATTTCTGATTGCAGATCAGTCCTCTGTTGGCAGTTACTGACTGACAGCATGAGCGAGCAGGAGGCCAGCAGCATTGATTATTTATGAAGAAGAGGAAGGAGAAAGGGGTGGTGGGGAATCAAACCAATAAAAACAAACTGTTGCTTATTTTTAGACAGGTGATTTACCCCAACAAAGGCTAGGAGGTTCAGTTATATCTGATTGCAGATCAGTCCTCTGTTGGCAGATACTGACTGACAGCGTGAGCGAGCAGGAGGTCGGACAGCATTGATTATTCATGAAAAAGTGGGAGGAGGAAGGAAGCGTGCTAGAGTGAGCCACAAATGCTCACCCACAACTCTTCTTTGACTCCTTATTACAGTAGGAGACCCGAGATTGTGCATAATCCACTCTATGGACAAATTTACAAAAGGTACCGTGCTTACAAGGGGTTTGCAAGCTAGGCATTACACAGTTCCCATTAAAATCAAGAATTTGTCTGTGTACTGTAAGATAGTACAAGTCCTATACTATTTAGTATTACCCTAAGTAAAGGTATAAAAGAATGATTTGGACCAAATAATGAGCTGCTGGCTGGTCTCTAGACAGGTGAGTTGCCCCTAGACCACAGCTTCAACACATTTGGGCTCAGAGATTCAACTATATCTGAGTGTTTCTTTCAGACATTAACTGTCTACATAGGACTGGTCTGCAATCAGAGACACTGGCTGACAACTGAGTGAGCAGGAGGCTGGGTAGCATTGATTATTTATAAAGAAGAGGGAGGAGGAAGGAGTGGTGAGGTGTGTCAGAGTGTGGCACAAACTCCTCTTCATTACAGTAGGATTGTGCATAATCCACTGCACGGACCATGCTTGATAGGGGACTGACAGCTACAGTATACTGTCAGCACCTTAGGTAGGGTGCAGGAGCTGACAGATTCCCTTTAATATTTTCCTACCCCAAAAAACTATATATTAATCTGTCCATTTCCTAGGTGATAGATTCCCTTTAAAAACGACATGGTATTTAAAGGTGAATATTCACTTTAAGGTGACGCAAGGAAGGTAAAAATGCATAAATGTCAAAAAGAAATTCATAATATAAAAATGTATTTTCATTTACTTTATTATCTTACATTTGCATGCTTGGCATGGCAAAGGATTATATGCATATTTCAGGTGAGGAATATTAAGAACAGAGTGCAATAAGACTCAAATTTTAAGACGCTCTCATAGTTATCTAAAATTGGAAAAGACATGCAGCAGCGGTGAAGAGAATCTCATTTTTCTCTTTCACATTTCATGCCTGCATGAAAGCACCAAGCCTTACATAAGTTTAGGCCGCTGTGTGTGGGCACTCGATCACGACTCAATGCAGGAATCTACAGGAAGCACATAATCCAATAAAAGCTTAAATAAAAAAAAATTATAATAAATTAAAAAATAGTGAAAAGCTAATTTCACAATATTCATCCATTCCTTTCAGAATCCTGACATTGATGTGGATGAAAATGGAACACTGGACCTTAGCATGAAACAAAGACAACGAGACGGTTGCTGCTCCATTCTAACTCCATTGGAACCAATGTCACCGCAGCAGCAGGCGGTGATGAATAGCCAGTGTTTCCATATGAATGACAGTGACTGCTGGGACTTACCAGTAGACTACACTAAAATGAAACCCAGGCGGATAGATGAAGATGATTCCACAGACATTAATGTAGGTTTTACCCATATGAGTATCAATATAGCTGTTTGTATAGCCGTGTGCTAGCATATACTGTCTCTAATATCCAGGTGGCGCCATTCCATACACACATGGAGGCAGCCACTTTGTGATCTTAAGTAATACAAAAAACTCTGAATTCATGAGACATTAGGCATGGCCTAAGTGGCTGTGGTGTGATTGGTGAAGAATAAGGAATAGCAGCATAAAGTCTCATCATTTAGGTTATTAAGAGCTTCTATATATACATTAACATACCAAAAACACTTAACAATATAGAAATAAGAATAATGCAATATATAATGTCATGTGTTCATGGTATCAGGACTATAGATTATAGCAACTCAAGCACGTCCATGGCTGTATCCATGTTTTCCAGAACTACATCCAACTCCTGCAGCCACCAGTAATCAATGCCGAACGATCGGACTTAAGCATGCTCCAGTTGCGCTCATCTCTAATCAGGACAAATAGATGTATAAAGCACCTTAAAGTGTCGTTATAACTTTAAAAATCTAAATCAACAGTAGATGTGAAATAAAACAAGTTTGCAATTTACATTCTTTTTTTTTATTTTTTTATATATATCATGCTGTAAAACAAAGGTGAACTTACCAGAAATTCAGGTCCAGTCTCCTGAAGGCAACTATATAACAGCTATACTTACCAGAAATCCAGGTCCTGTCTCCTAAAGGCAGCTATATAACAGCTATACTTACCAGAAGTCCAGGTCCAGTCTCCTGAAGGCAGCTATATAACAGCTATACTTACCAAAAATCCAGGTCCAGTCTCCTGAAGGCAAATTTTCTGACTTGTGCTGGTTGGCAAAAAAAAAAAAAAAACAGACTAAACACAGGAATTCCGGCCAATACAGAGAGTCATGGCTCAATGTGTCCATCAGTCACATGACTGCCTTCTCTCTGTGAGCTCTCAAATGGCCTAGGAAGCATGGGACTTCCTGTTTTCTGACTCTGAGAAAAAAAAAAACAAACAAACAGAAAACAGGAAGTGCCGTGTTCACCCTGATAACTAAAAACAAATAATATTTAATGTAAATTGCTTGTTTTACATCACATCTACTGTTGATTTAGATTTTGAAAGTTATAACGACAGGTACACTTTAAGGCTATGTTCACACAACGTAAGTTCCGCGGTAATCACACCCGTTGTTGCAACGGCCATGATTAGTACGGAACTTACGTTGTGCTGCAGGCTGACACTCCGGCCGGGATCCCTAGCGGCGCCGCAAGAAACTGACATGACCGCAGAAAACCCTGTCAGTGCACACTATGGAGCGTGCGGCTCCGGCAATGGAGAGTTCTGATGCAGGCGCGCACGTATGCGCTCGCATCAGAACTCAGTGGCGCTAAAGATAATTTTTTCTGAGACCGGACGTTCCGTGATCTGGCCGAGTCATAGAACGGCCAGTCTCTTACAAGGTGTGAACATAGTAACCTATCACTCATCCACAGAGTAGAGGTTAGGTGTCAGGTGTCAGGTTAGGTGTTGTGGGACATCCAACTGATATGATCTCTGTGATCTTAAAAACGGGGCCCCAACATCTTTGTCTTAAACAAAGCGGGGACTTATGCATATATGCCACCTTCCATTCATTCTCTAAAGAGCTTCCAAAGATAGCCAAATGGCATACCCGGCAGCTCCATAGACATAAATGAAGTAGGGGACCCATTATGGAGATTTCAGGGGGCCCAACCACCAGGACACTTAAAATACTCTTAGAAAATAGATAATGTCTCTCTTAGATAATGTCTCTCTTTCCCTCATTTTGCCTCATTTGAGTACAGATCAGTAGTCTAAAGGCCCAATCTACTACTGCTGTACTGACTCCAATATCAAATCAGTACCAGAGCCCCCACCTATCATGTTACTGTATATGACTATTGACTTCCTATATGGCAGAGGGGTCCTTGTACAACTGTTCCCTCAGCACCCCCTATAGCTATGCCTCTGATGGTTGATAGAGAGTTGCTGCCAAAAAGTTGTAGCTGCGAGGGTGGGAATTGCTTGTACCCTTACCTTGTACCTGTGGCTCAATGACTGACTGATACTGTACTGCCTAAAGGAGAGGAAAATTAACATAGCAGCAGTGACGTGTCATTTATTTCTTCAGACTATATATTTAACCTCATTTTCAAATACTAATGTATATATTTAGATGCCTAGGAGCGTTGAGAAAGCACTTAAATGCACAAGGGCTCAACAGTTGATAAACCCCATTGAAATCAATGGGAGACTTAAGCATTTAGCAGATGTCCTCTGCTCAGCAGAGCGGAGAGTGTCTGGTTTTTTCAAGGCACATTAGAACTCCGGTGGGATGCCGCCAATTGTCAGCATCCTGACGGAGTTCTAATTTGTCTTGCATAAACTTGCAACCCTTTTTTGTTCTAATTGTTGTATTTTTTGTCTAAACATCCCTTCAAGGGACAAAATATACAAGAATTAGAAAGAAAAAATGAAATAGATTTCTGCTGGAAATATAACTGATGGACATTAGTTATTGAAGGTGTATAGCCACCTTTACCCGAGCACCGAGCTTGACATTAATGCCTACTTTTTATTTAGTAAAAGTAGTAAATAGAGATGAGCGAACCGGGTTCGGGTTCGAGTCCATCCGAACCCAAGAGATCGGCATTTGATTAGCGGTGGCTGCAGAACTTGGATAAAGCTCTAAGGTTGTCTGGAAAACATGGATACAGCCAATGACTATATCCATGTTTTCCACATAGCCTTAGGGCTTTATCCAACTTCAGCAGCCCCGCTAATCAAATGCCGAAAGTTCGGGTTCGGATGGACTCGAGCATGCTCCAGGTTCGCTCATCTCTAGTAGTAAATCATAACAATATCTATATAAATATAGTGTGGCTGTAATCACAAATACTGTTAACATGCCATTTATACCACTCAATGCTGAAATAATTATATCCAAAAGCCAATAGTGTAATGGTGTTTTTCTCACAACCAGGTGGACCCAACAAGTGGACGAAATCTGAGATGGACTTTTGTGACTGTTAGATCAAGGTCACAAATGCTTATTGGTTGCAGTGCGACTTCATTCAGTTATCTTAGCCTCATCACAGTGCACTCATTATTATTTTTAGTCATGTGATCCTGCTGTGGCCAGTATTGCTGTGTTGCCTCACTGGGCAACACAACTAACAAGAGTGTGGTGCCACACCATCTAGGTGATGTAGTTCCTCTCAATGTTCAGTGAATTCTCGACAAAGTGTATCTAAACAGTGATAGGCTATAAACCTGGCCCACTGAATGTATATGGGTTGGTCCAATGCAAGGTACAGCCAATGTTATTTTATCCTGGGGGTGAATGCTTCGGGATTTATTGTACATACACTTGGCCGTGCACTCTGAGATCCAGATGCTACACTGCTCAGTGTGCAGGTGCAAGGAGTCTGACTTTTAAAAGGTGCCTACTCTATACATACCTTGAATGGGGTTACACCATTAGAGTACCATGCCACCAGTCAAGTCAGGAATGGGTCTATACTGATGTCAAAATAAGAATTATAGAAAATTACCAAAGATATAACTCTTAGAAGGTGGGGATGAAAAATCTAAAACACCACCACCATAGTTAGTTATATCAAGACTAATTGTCTTCTTTAGTCTCGCTCCAGTGAAATTGAATACAGGATACTGGCCGTATATTAACACGAATACATCTTGCATGTGTCTTAACAATGATAATCTACATATTTGGACTTATTTTTGTCTCGGAGGCACTGTGTATGCCTACAGCTAACACTATGGAGGAGGGAGAGGAGATGTGACTAAGAAAATGACTAATGTCTTGTAGGAGTGTTATATCTTTAGTTATACAGTATGATACATTCTTATGCTGAAAGTTTTCCCACACGTAAACCATTCGGAATAGGGATTAACTGCTCAAATTTATCAAGGCTCCTAACCGCATATGTTCTATGGAACCTAAAAAAAATGGTGCCTAAAATGTTTTATGCGGTGGGGCTTAGCAAGAGGGGTGCGGGCTCCCACAGCTGGTCAAAACTTGTAGTGTACATCTACTCTAAGGATCTTTTCACACCAAATCTCCCAACACATATTGCGAAGGTACTAGAGATAAGTAACTTTCGAGCTATGGTCCACCCAAACCAAAGGTTGGGGCATTTGATGCAGAAATTAGATGCGGCCATTGGTCATAGGCTGTATTTTGCAGCCACCGGTAATCAAATACTGAATGCTCAGGCTTAGATGGACCTGACTCTAGGTTCACTCATCTCTAAAAGTACCTATAGGCACCAATCAACTGAAGGTGTTATTTTCCAGTGGGGTATACATTGGTGTTCTGTTGACTGGACTAGCACAGACCTTTTTCTCTCCCTGGACACCAGTGAAAATAATTATCTTATTGTTATCATAGATCTCCACTTTGGCCAAACCTATAGAAGGTGTGGGCCAAGTAATAAGTGGGTTCATCTTTTCTCAGGTATATAAAACACCAGTGTTTAGCACATCTCACAATACTTGTGATAGTATCACGTGAAACTGTCAGAATTACGCTGTAAAAATCTCGCAGGTATGTTGGCAAAGTGTCATTGATAATGGTATTGCTTCCAACGTCTCAGGCCATGACATAAGCCCAGGTTTAGTGATGGTGGCCGTCAATCTGTGGCTGTGAAGCTATTGAGAAACTGCAACTCCCAGGATTCCTTAACAAGCCCAAGCTTCATAGAGGCACCAGCTGGTTGGACCTAAAGGGGATATCTGGAGAGCAGGAATGGTCCTACCTTGTCTACTCTCCAGGTCCACTTCCCCCCTCTGCAGATAAGAGGGGGGCAGGAGCACACAATGTCTTAGGGACATCAGTACCATCAGGTAGCTATTGGTCAACTCCCGCAACATGCCCCCATCTCCCCCCTTCCCTCTCATCTGCTGAAGTATCAGCACAGACAGGCAGAAGAGTACCCGAGAGCGGGCAAGGTAGGACCTTTCCTGCTGTATCCCCTTTAATCGCTTCCCATTGTGTTATGAGAAGATTAAAGTTTGGGGTTACTAGTCTTTATGCGTCTATACACCCTCAATTACATCTGACAGCAATGTCTTCTGTACTCTCCATACACAAGAACCTTCAGCAGGGCTGAATGCTCATGTTTTCCCTGTGGGGAAGGGTAAACCGCCACCAGACTTTACTGGCGTTGGCTTTTCCTTCTGAGAGGCCATGAAAATCCATCACACCCAACCGCTATCTCCACTGACCATATACCTTATACTGTTATTTCATTCTGTCCACTTCATTAAGGTACTACATTATTGTTCACTTTCTGATGATGACACTTACGTCCATGGGTTGTGTCTGGTATCGCAGCTCGGATCCATTTGTGCAGCTGAGGCTGATAAAAACCCATGCACGGATGGGGCAATGTTTTTCGAAGCAGCCATGTTTTTCTAATCCTGGACAGCTCCTATAACTATCTATCTATATTTTTGCAGCATGATGATCTGGATCCATTCCATGATGCCCTCGATGACAGAAGGTACCCCGGTGAAGTTACAATTCCAAGCCCTAAACCCAAATATCCTCAGTGTAAAGAGAGCAAGAAGGACTTATTAACGTAAGGAATTTATGATTTCAAAGAACTCTTTATTTTCAACACGCTTTCTCTGTATGTGTGTTCAGCAATCTGACTGTTCTGATTTTTATACCCATGTTGGTACTTACTAAGATAAGCTTTTGTAGTCCCTGATGGCAGCTATATCCTATTTGCTCATCAAAATAAATGTCACCAATACTACATATTGGTAAGGTATTGCAATGTACAGTAGGTGTAGAAGCCTCACTCCTATAAACTGACTCCAGCATCTATCACTGCAGATCTCTTATAATCCACTGGTTGGTATGGGAGTGCCAAGACAAGGGCCTTTTACACAGGCTGATTGTCGGGCAGGAGTGTTGCTAGAAATGCTCCTTCGGCCAATAATCATCCCATGTAAAAGTAACAGCGTTTAGTTGAAGAGCAGAAAAATTCCGGATCCTCGGCTGATCACATATTTTGGGCTGTTGCAAAATGTATTGCTATTGGCCGCAATGTACACAAGAGATGTCCAATAGCAAAGGGAGACTTTTCCCAGATCAGTTTTCAGATCACACAAGCAGTGCATACATGCCTTCTATGCTGCTGTGTGATCCAGCATCCCGCTCTCCTGCTCTCACGTCCCGCTGTCTAGTCCTGTTCTCCAGCCGCTACTGTATCTTCAAGCCACTACCTTCTCGAGAATGATTGACAGTTGGAGGCGGCCAAAGATCAGGACAGGAGAGCAGGAGAGTGGGATGCCAGATCACACAGCAGCACAGAAGGTATGCATGAACTGCTTGTGTGGTCTGGAAACTGAGAGCATGGATATATGCATATCTGTGCTGTTAGTTTCCATGGCCGCATAAATGATAAAAGAATCACCTGTGCGGCCTGGCCCGCTTAATTTATCGTGCTGTGTATTGACACTGCAAACGAGTGCCAACCACGCATCCGCGCACGTCCCCATGCACACCTGGCCAGACTGAGCGTGTCTGTGTGTATACAGGGATCAGTATAGTGATTCCCACCACTCACAGAGTACATTGATTACCTATACTAAAGACAGACCACTGATGTAAAATTATTTTACTTCTTATACTTTCTGAACTTTCCGCTTGAT
Organism: Dendropsophus ebraccatus; assembly: GCF_027789765.1. Taxonomy (NCBI): domain Eukaryota; kingdom Metazoa; phylum Chordata; class Amphibia; order Anura; family Hylidae; genus Dendropsophus; species Dendropsophus ebraccatus. The sequence continues at coordinate 132,935,036 of NC_091459.1, read as the reverse complement.
GCTTCTTCTTATGTTTCTAGTCTTGTGAGATTCCATATTATCAGGCATTTACTGTTATTGATAAAACTTGCAGACTATGAGAATTTCTGCACTATAGAACTAAGAAAATTTCTATTAATTAAAAACTATTTTCATTGGAGAAAATTCCCAAAAGAAACAAAAATATTTTTAAAAATAAATAATACAAAGTCTGTATCTGACCATGGTTGGCTCTACCTCTGCCCCCATATCCATTGCTTTATTATCCTCTTTGAATCAGTTTCTTCTGACTTCAGTAATAAATATCCCCTGCTGTGTGACTATAACAATGTACACTGCACTTACATAAAGCCATCTATTAGTGACTGAGCCATCCATTTGTTTACGAGGAGCATTTATCATAGCGGTGCCGAGTCACACCAGTATACCGTCACTGCCCTACATACATGAATAAGAACAATACCTTTTTTTGGCAGTGGAAAGTTTGTGAGAACCTATTTGCACATTTTGAAGTCCATTGTGTCGTTCTTCTCCCTTTTTTTTTTTTCATATGGTCGATCACAGACCCAAGAGTTCTTGGCATAATTGGTAACGTGATATTGTGCTGTATAATATATGCATTTTACTACAAGACCTTTACCCTTTGTAATATTAATATGCCTAATGCAGCCAGTTTCTGTTACTACATACTGGATAACTGGTTACAGTCTGGAAACCATCAGTAAGCAGGGTTGGTCACCATAACATTTTTCTGTGTATTTTTTATCTTTTTTTTTTTTGGTGAAGAGAACCTATCGTCACTTTCTTACTGCCTCAACAAGTCATTAAAGCTGTCAATGGGGGCCACTAGAGATGAGCGAACCTTGAGCATCCTCAGGTTCGTCTGAATCTGAGCGTGCAGCAATTGATTTCCGTTGGCTGAAGAAGAAGATGGATGCAGCCCTAAGGAGTCCTGGAAAACATGGATACAGTCATAGACCGGATTCATACATTGTATGACACTGGCCGTTCTATGATCCTGCCATGGCACAGAACGGCCAGTGTCAGTGAAGTTCATCCCGGCCGGTACTGCTGTACCGGCCAGATGAACTACATTTGTGCTCCCGCATCACATAGCACACAATAGAAAGTGTCATGTCAGTTTTTCGTGAGGCCGGTTGGAATCCCGGGTGGATCGTATACTATGTGTATACGCTCTGGCCGGGATTCCATTCATTCTATACAATGTATCTTTTGCATTAATAACGGCTGTTGTTGCAAATTGCAACAATGGCCGTGATTTATGTAAAAGATACATTATGTGATGGCTGTGTCCATCTTTTTCAGGATTGCCTAGGGCAGGGGTAGGGAACCTTGTCTCTTCAGCTGTTGTAAAACTACAACTCCCATCATGCCTGGACAGCCCATACCCCTGCCCTAGGGCTACATCCAACTTCTTCATCCATCAATCAAATGCTGCAGGCTAAGATTCAGATGAACCTGACCGTGCTCAAAGTTCGCTCTTCTCCAGTAGCTACTCCATGCCCCATTGGCTTTGGTTAATAGATCGTTCCCAGTTTGGGTGTGAGGAGAGATTTCTCAATCAAGACTGGTGGGGCAAAGAGAAGCCCACCATGGACCACCTCAATGACTATTGGTTCAGGCAGCTTGGAAGGTTCCCTTTAAATGTGCTTACAAGGTTGTTCTATTTACGTATCAGAATACTTATACTTACAAGATGTCTCCCTGTTCTAGAGAACCTGCAAAGCTTTCTTGGAGTAAAGATGGAGTTCCATCCCCCAGCCCTGTATCGATATACCCCAGCCTAGGCAGAGTGGCTTACTGGCACCTGTGCCCAACTATACCAGTCTTCTTACCATGTCTTCTTTTAACCCCATCCTTTTTTTGCAGTTTGTCTGGTTGCCCACTGGCAGATAAGAGTATTCGGAACATGATGGCCACTAGTTCACAGGAACTCAAGTAAGAAGCCCCATTTTCTCTCCTTCTATTGTTTGCATTACGGCTGTATGGTATCATTAGTGAGTCTCTGCATTACGTTCATCCCACATGATGTCTTCCGAGCTGCTTGAGGTTGTAGAAGTAAAGGTACTTTGAGCAGTACTGTGAAATTGAATGTAAGCTTTATCTAGGGTGTCATAAAGCTTTGTACTCGCTACTGACTTCATTTCTCTTTATTTCCATCTGTTTTACTGTCGCTCATATAACTTGTCATTATTCTATCTGGATTTTTACTTTTCTTTAAATCAGGGAGGTTAATACTCTCTATATCAAGTAAATAAAATGCCCCAGAGTACCGCATGAGGCTTACATCACACTTCCTATCGTAAAAAACTGTCTATTCAGCGCTGCTGTTAAAATCTTCATTATTTAGAGAGTATGTATCATTTATAAGACGTCGGATACATAGACCTTATTAAGTTTATTGCCAGACTCTCGCAAAGTCAGAATGCGTGGCATGGCTTCCAGTTCAGACTATATCCTGCATGTTAAGTAGTCATACCCATCCCCTGGTATTGTATTCCACTGCCTTCACTTATAAACATCCCTATAGTGTCCTCTCAGCTTGATGCCAACCCTAATAGGGCTATTAACATAGTGGGGTAGTCTTAGCATGGTAACTGCATACATTTTTAAAGGGAAACTATCAGCGGGTTAGACGCATCTAACCTGATGCACTCGAAGCACTGAGGATGAGGGTAAGTTTCTGATCTTCATCCTCGGCGCTATTTTCATGCATTTATTAGTTAAATCCATAAGTTAAAATGGCGGTTTTGGTGCACTACTGGCAGTCCCACCCCAAGTGCACCAAACAGCCTTATTAGCATACGGATTTAACTATAAACTGCACAAAAACAACCCAGAGAAAGATGGAAAGAAATTTACCTTCATCCTCAGCGCCCTTTGTGCAATAGTGAGGGATCAGCTGTAGAGAGGAGAGAACCAAACTTCCTGAACCAAGATTTGTTCCGAATCATTTAGTAATTGGCTGAGCCATCGTGTTGTCACTCTCCCGCTCAGCCAATCACTGAATGATACGGAACAAACCGCGGTTTGGGAATGGTGAGTGACAACCTGCGCAGCCAAACACTGACAAGAATGACAGCCAGCTCAGCCAATCACTGGACGTGGTGCTGCCCCATCTCAGTCAGGAATTGGCTAAACAGGGTTTTGGCAGCTGCATGATACACCAGAGAAGAAGGAAACGGGGAGCAGGACAGGTAAGTATAGATGAGCAAATTTTATGAACTGCGCTAAAACAGCCAAGCACCAGTAATTGTTTAGCTTTATTTTTTTTAAATAGCTGATTATATTTTTATTCCCGAAAAATAGACATTCTATTTTATTGTATTCTATATCATGATATCACATCATAGTACAATGTATTACAATGTATAAAGATGAGAAAAACCACTTACTCTCTTAATTAATATTGAACATTGTATAAACATTCTACATATTCTACCATTAAATAACCCTCCCCCCTCCCCCCCCCCCCTTCTCCATCATTCTTCCTGAGGACACTGAGAAGACAAAATAAACAAAACAAAAAGAAAGTGTGATTCATTAAGGTTCAATACAGACGAACCTGGTGAACTGAGCTTTTCTAAAGTTCGCTCATCTCAGCTGGTTTGACCCTTCTTTTGGAATTAGCTTTAACTTCAAGTCATTGTATAACTTTGGAAGCCTTGAAACATGACCTGCGATTTAAACCAAGCCAGGCAACTCTCCAGAAGAAAAACGTACTCATCTATAGACGGCTGTTTTGGAATTGTTGCCCCTCATCAGTACAGAGCAGGGTGATGGCTAGCTGCAGAGAAGTTCTATCCTTTCAAGTCAGTGTGGTGGGGCCACAAATATACCTTACATATCTTTCTTCCCACAATTCCCAGAGGAGCAAGATTGGCGTATAAGTCTCCACACGATTTTACTCCTTTAGCCCGAGAATTTTAGTATTTTTATGATTACTATTTTCCGTCTCACTGTCTATTTTTATTAATAATTTTAATTCTGGTTTCATTTTAGCCACTAAGTCTTGTAATCCTCTTACGCCTCTGTAGCGCTCACTTCTCGGAAGTCTCTTTCGGCTATGTTCACACACCATGAAGATGATGGCGGTATTTGTTGGATAATAGCAAATAACAGCTGTTTTTTTTTAAAACAACAACTTTGTTTCTTATTCTAACTGCTGTTATTTGCTGTTAAATGATGGCTATCTAACAAAAATGTCTGTCTTCTTGATGGTGTGTGAACATAGCCTTATTATCATCATAGTCAGGATACCAATGAAGGCATATACCAGGTGTAAAGATAACAGAGGATCCACTCAAAATACTGTAGATTATGAGAAATGCTCACCTCCTTCACCTGGCTGCACAGGTCACAAAGAATGACCACACCAGTCCTTGTGGTTCACCTCTACCACCTACCCACACAGATCACAGAGCATGACCACAAAAGTCCTTCTGGTTCACCTCTACCACCTACCCACACAGATCACAGAGCATGACCACAAAAGTCCTTCTGGTTCACCTATACCACCTACCAGCACAGGTCGCAGAGCATGACCACAACACCCTCAGTCTGTAGCCCTTGTGGCTGCTGTAAAGCATATATCTATATCTAATTAAAAACACAAGATAACCACCAACATTATCATGGACAGAAAGTAGAATAAAAACATAAATTATAAAATAAAAACAGACATGAACAGAGTAGGTATCTTATTCTGATAATTATAAAAGAACGGGTGAGGAAGAAGAGCATTAAGTTGCTTTCACCCACCCCGATAAGATTATCACTTCTCGAAGATGTAGAAAACTGAGAATCTTTATCTGCTTTTCGAATTCTATTTATAAAAAGGAAGCGAGATTAGGAAGCGGATCATTAAATATTGACAGATTCTTCTTCTGGCCTCTCTAATGTGACTGAGCCCAACACATAGCATTAATAATGCCAAACATGTAATACCCGCTGGTTGATAATTGCTCAGTAGTGATTACAGTCGGTGTGTCGGGAATGCTGATATCATGATGCCCTCTCTCTATAATGGTGAGAGCGATAATCAATATAAGATTCAGAAGGAAGGGAGGATATTGTATTTGATGCCCGCTGAGCTGTAATCCAGTCTGCGGAATATCTTGACCTTTATGCTATACGATGCACAGGCTTTTCTCCTTGGTATATGTTGGATTCCTAAATTAAGAGTGTAAGAAAGTCTTTCCTTTGTGAAAGGTTTTCTTGCTTTCCTCTCATTGTATCCCAAACTAGAGAAGTTGGATGCAGCTCTAGGGAGTCTGGAAAAACATTGATATATGATAGATAGATATATATACATATATATATATATATATATATATATATATATATATTTTTTTTTTTTTTTTTTTTTTTTTTTTTATAAGCACAATGTAGCAAAGTGAGTGAGGATAACTGTCAATCACTGATTGCCATGGCTGCAGCGCTACTGACACTGACAGCTTCCCCAAGTGTAATGTCTGTTCTAATGCTAACATACAAACTGTGATCCCAACACAGTTACATGTTTCTGGCAATACTGACCCTCACATAATGTATATTCTAATGTATGTTAGCATTAGCACAGGCATTACACTTGGGGGAAGCTGTCTGTGTCAGTATCGCTGCAGCCTCGGCACAGTGTAGCAGAACAATCAGTGATTGACACTTATTCTCATTGGCTCTGCTACACTGTGCTCCTCTGCAATGCTACTGATACAGACAGCTTCCCTAATTATAATATTGATTCTTATTCTAACATCAGGGGAGGCTCAGTATCTGCATGCAGCGGTAATTGCAATATGTAATTGTGCTGGGACCAGGGCTTGTGCAACTCTGCAGCTCCCAACACAGAACCACAGTAGGATGAAAGCATCACCATAAAAGACACAGGGCATGGAAGCTTGTCATAGAAATGCTATTGGGTCTGGATCCTGGCATTTAGAGTTAAAGGGAACCCGTCACCATGAAAATACTATCTAATCTATCAGCATCATGTCATAAGCAGAAGAAGCTGAGTAGATTGATATTTAGTTTTATGGAAAATGATTTAGTGATTTAGCTTGTGACTTTTTTATTAAAATCTCTGATCTTCCATTGCTCAAGAGTTTTCTTAGGAGTCCACTGGACTCCTAAGAAAAATCCACTACATCCGCCACTACATCCGCCTAAGCTAAAAAAGTAAATGCACACTGCTCTTACTCACCGAGTCCCCCTGAGTATTTTGAGCCGTCTCCTGTCTTTCTAGCTGCTGCCATTCCTGAGTTACAAGCATTTCTAAAAGTCAATCAATATTCAAGATGGCACTGGCCAGAAAACTACATTTCCCATCATGCATCTCTCTGATTGGTCTGTACTCACCCCCTTAGCTTTCTTTTCTGCCCACTGCTGTCATTACTATTGCACAGTAAACACAGGATTGTTTTTTTCACTGATTTTGCATTACACCAGCCCAGTATGTATTCCTTACTAGCTGATAATGTAGCAGAGCTGACACGCACATGGTGAAGCTATGTGCTGCATTACGAGCATCTGTTGTAGTGTAGGTTTAGATCTCTGCTTGCTGACTGTGAATGAAAACATTCTAGTTGCATAAGAACATCCATAACACTTACAATATGCAGAGCCTGCATTCACTGACAGCAAGCAGAGATATAACTATACCTTTTCATATTACAGAAACCTAGGCTCAGGGGCACATGTAAGTCTAAGGAAGCAGCACAGGTGCATGGAGATGTTGCAGATGATGTCTCCTGGGGGTCGGGTTACCAAGTCAATAAACAGCTAACCCAGCCCCCAGAGAGGAGATCACATGTCCTGTCTCTACAATTGGAGGGGGGGGGGGAGTAGCAGAGCGCGATCAGAGTTGACATGAAGGAGATGAATTTAGACGTCCAGAGCAGGTAAATATGAGGGGAAAATAATGGGAAAGGGTGCAAGATAGGTTATACATGTATATTACACATAGGGTGGTATTGGGAGGGAGATTGTTTAAAATATAGTTTTGGTTACCCGGAGAACCCTTTTAAAGTTGTTGCCTGGTGTTAGACCAGGGATGGGGAAACCTTGGCCCTCCAGCTGTTGTAAAACTGCAATTGTAGTTTTGCAACAGCTGAAGGACCAAAGGTTCCCCTTCCTTGCATTAGACAAAGCTTTACTTTTTTTTCTAAATACAGCGCCACCCCTGTTCCTAGACTGTATTGCAGCATTAACTTGAAGGCTGCAATACTAATCCAGATAATAGACAAGGGTGGCGCTGTTGTGCAAGCTAAAAGAAGACCCTTTCTGCTGGCATTCCTCCTAAACTTCCTTATAACCATCGGAGATGGAATTACAGGTTTTACCCTTGGTCAGTGATGTCTCCTCCATTGCTGACCAGTAGATGGAGCAATGCAGAACAGTCCCATCATACTTTCAAGTTGTCCGAATCTTGCTGTTCTACATCATATAACTTAAACCTTGGTACCTACACAGTGACCTGTAAAATAGATGTTCTATTGAAATCCTCCAGCAATGGCGCTAAGAGTACAGCAACACCTCTCCTTACACATCAGGAATAGGCTCACATCATAACTTCACGTTACACTTGAGGATAAGGGAAAAAACGTGAAAATGTTACACCAGGAGTAACTCTCCGAGCTCCCGTCCATGCTTATGTCATCCTCATCTCAGCTCATTATCACTTTGGATCATTTGCATAAGAAAACTTGTGAAATGAAGATCTCAGGAGGGAATACTTTGCCAATGTCTGTTACATATGATCTGGTGTTTAGCGATAACACCTCCCAACCCCAAATGTGACGTGTCACAATTATTTTCTGCTTATTTATGTATCTGATAAATTGACAGCTGGTTTTCTGCAGTTCTAGATTACATAATGAAGGATGCTTCGGTGGAGCGCTGCTGCCACCACCAGGCCACTATGGGGATAGACAGTCAGGAGGATGCGAGCAGTTTAATCACACATAGGCACAATTGGCCATGATCACAAAGGGGAAAGTCTGGACTAAAAATAGTACTATACAATAGTATATATATATATATATATATATATATATATATATATATATATATATAAATATATATAAATATATATAATAATTTTAATATGGAAAACAAAAAAAAATAAAAAATTGGCACAAAGTGTTGCACCGCACTGAAGAAAATCCATTAGTTGATATTATGATCAGAGATGGAAACATGGACGAATATTTAATAGAGAGCCATCATCTCATACCTGATATCTGTTTGCAAAGTAAAATAAATATATAAATAAATAAATATAAATATATATATATATATATATATATATATATATATATCATGTTTTCCTTCTAAGTTTGAGTTGTCGAGGTGGTGCTGAGCTGCAGCATTCATACCTCCTCCCTGCCCTGCATTATTGATATACAAGGTTCAGTACCAGAAACTGAACTCTGCATTTCAATTATATAGGGCAAAGAGGAGGTATGCACGCTGCAGCTCAGTACCACCTCTACAATTCAAGCTTTTTTTTTACTTTGCAAACAGCCATCCGTTAAGATATCTCAGATCCCGGGCTTACTGACAATTTTGTAATACACTTTAATTAAATATTTTGGTCATGTGTTTTAAAGGGGTTGTCCAGCGAAAATCTTTTTCTTTCAAATCTACTGGTATCAAAAAGTTATATAGATTTGCAATTTATTTCTATTAAAAAATCTCAATCTTCCCATACTTATTAGCTGCTATATGTCCTGCAGGAAATATTTTATTTTCAGTCTGACTCAGTGCTCTCTGCTGACATCTCTGGCCGAGAAAGGAGCTGTCCAGAGTAGGAGAGGTTTTCTCGGAGGATTAATAGAACACCGAGACAAAGTTCCTGTCTCGGCCAGAGATGGCAGCAGAGAGCACTGTGTCAGACTGAAAATAAAACAACACTTCCTGCAGGACATACAGCAGCTAATAAGTATGGGAAGACTTGAGATTTTTTTATAGAAGGAAATTATAAATCTATATAACTTTCTGATATCAGTTTATTTGAAAGAAAAAGATTTTTGCTGGACAACCCCTTTAAACCTAGCCTATACTTTGTAACACCAGGGGGCGCTGTTTGCATTATTTCTTTATCACTGTTATACTGGCCAAAATCTTGACTCTTTCTTCATTAGAAAAAAAAAAACACAAAATAGGCTAGACAAAATACACAAAAAAAAGAGGATAGGCCATCAATTTTAACAACTGCATAACTCCTCGAAGGCAACCAGTGTATGGTATAAAACGTTAGGCAAGTCTATGTTCCACCAAGGCTCTGGGGCAGTGTGAAAACTTTGCATCAACCTTGACTGGTCTAACGCTAATGAATTGTGAATGGGGTTGAGCTGCAATACAATACACAACCTGAGGACAAGGATGGCGCTGTTTTTAGAAGAAAGCAGCCATATTTGAGTAACCCTTTAATGACTGTTTCTAGAGGTGAATGACTAGAATATGAAGTACATGTCTGATGAATTTTCCTTTTGTGAATGTTTTTGGAGGCTCACTGTTGGGCGCTCTATATGAAAAATCATTACGTCTATGACCATCTTAAAGGAGACCTGTCACTGTAACAGACCTATTAGACATAAGG